>NW_019172957.1:600000-844029 GCF_001831195.1 Colletotrichum orchidophilum
GGTTGAAGAGGGGAGGAAACCTCTGGGAATTTGGGAAATGATGAGCCCGGCGCTCTGGATCTGTTACGTTACAGAAAGTTGTCAAAACTAGGCTGTGCCGCTGTGTGCCCAAGCCTTATCTCCAAGCCTGCCTCTCTCTCTCTCTCTCTCTCACTCGGATATCTCACCTGTCCCCTGTTCTTCTCACCAGCTGCACGAACTTCGAAGGGCCCGATGGGGTCGATGCCACCATCGTTGTATGGAGTATGGACCCCTACACTACGCGGGCTGGCGGGTTGCAACCGGCATGCCCTCCGCTCCGGCCATGCGTGTTCCCATCCTTCATACCCCATCGACACCATCCAATTCCGAGGGTTCCTGCACCATCCAGTCTTCCTTGGTGTTCGGCAATCCTTCGAAACTACCTCATGCTTGGACTCGTTCCTGGCGCCGTCAAGCCCAAGAATGCCGCATGTTGGGGTATATGTTTTGACAAATTGCGCCCGTCTCATCCACGCGACGGCATCACTGTAGGTAGGTTGGCTACCATTAGTGTGCTCACGCTGGCCATGACGTGCGTTGACAAGTTATCGCTCATCTCATGATGGATGGCTGGGATGAAAGCACGCGCACCTAGCACGCGGACGGAGGGGTAAACATTCCAGGAGTCCAGGAACCACTTGATGTTGGGTCGAGTGTGGGGATTCCGAGCTTTCAACGTTCAGGGCCCTGTGAACCGGCGACGACAAGGTCCCGCCGAGAGAGTTGGGGCGAAGTTTGTGAACTATGTCTGTATGGGTCTTGACTCTTGGGACGGTATCCTGCAGCCAACACACGGAGACTTCGACTCTCGACGATGTTAGTTCGGGGACGTCGATCCAGTCTTTCTGCTTTCACGCGGGCAGTCTTTTGCCGGCCCTCTGCGGGAGTCTTGAACTGCAGGCTATATCAACAGGACGTAGGCACAATCAACAGACAATGCGTTGCGACAGTCACCCTTGGATGAATGCATGCGCATGCACCTGCGCATGGCAAGCCGCGATGGCAGGCTGCCTGAAGCCGTAGCGTGCTGTACTACGGATGCTATACGGGAAGTACTACATTGTGTGGACTATGTATGGAGCCAACCCAACCGAGGCGAACGTCGGGGTTGTGGGCCGGCTACCAGAGATTTAGATGGGCAGCTTCTAGATGCGGACAAAGAAGCGATGCAGTGGAAATTTCGACAGGGGGAATGCCATGGGCTGTCTGGACCATGGTTCATGAGAGACTGAGCATCCAGTTCATAACTTCCTTCATCCTGGCTTGGGCTGGGCCGTTCGCGGTTCAGGAAGCTGAGCAACGACGGCGGAAAGGGGCCCTGGATACATCATACATGGCAGGTCTAGGCAGCCCCCTTGAGATGGAGAGCATTATGGCCAAATTTGTCTGCATTAGTGCGGCTGCAAGGGGCATCGTCCCCTTTGCGGTCCCTGATAAGGGTGAAGGTCGTTGGGCTTGCAACAGTTGCTATCGTTGAAGACCTTCTCTGCAGCGTGGGCACTTTTGACTTTTTTTTTTTTTTTTTTGCGCGGTATTTGTGAAAAAAGGGGGGGGGGGGGGGGCGGTTGAGCGGGTGGGTACGTTCGAGGAGTAGCCCGTGTGCGACGCCCGGGGCGGCCGTGCGGCGGTCGGCTGGGGGGGGGGCCGCCGGGGGGGGCGGGGGGGGGGGGGGGGGGGGGGGGGGGGCAAGGCGCACGGAAACGAAACTTGAATACAAGCATCTGTACATACGCAGGAGCCTAGGCAGGGCATCGAGATTGTGACGCTCTTTTCATTGTTCAGTTTCCCCCCTTTGTGTGTTTATCTGCATGTGTTGTCAGGCTGGTCATTGGGATGGGCAACACTGTTTGTTGGGCCTCCATCTCCTCGCCTGCCGTACGGATACTCTCTGCGAAGTACACAATGAATACTGAGCAGTACGAATACAAAGTAAACACCATGGCTCTCCGTGGGTCGATGACCAGGGTGCGACCGGCGTCGCCATGCTGCATCCTCGGCGACATTGTCCCTGAGGATACGACCCAAAGACCTGGGTTCAATGGGGTTGGTCGTTGGACTCCCTGGACTCGTGGAGTTTTGCTCTCGAGAGACAGCACGGAGTATCCATACGGATGTAAGGAAACATTATCCGTACAGTCTCAACTTGGGGTTGGGTAGGCATGGAGGTGGATGGGCCATCCCATGGAAACCTCGGATGGACGGATGTGTCGCTGTTGGGGGCCACTCTCAGGGCAAAAAGAGGAGTCGTCGAGCAATTGTCTGAATTGGCCTCTTCAGTCTCTTCCCCGGGGGGCCTGGGAGATCACCTCGGTGCGTTCCTATCCGTACGGTATCCCTTGTATCCATGCTTTGGATACGTGGATACCTTGGCAACTACTTTCCGAAAGTGAGGCTCCACTGCTTCGGTCAGCAGAGTTCACGGTGATGTCTGTATTAACGTGTAATTTCCAATGCTCAATGGTTGGCACCTGAATTGAAGGGAAAAGTCAAAAACGGGACGCGACGAGCCATGCCGTCGTCCATGGGCATGGGAGTGAGAATCTAGACAACTAGACAAGACACGACACGCAGCGTCTCTGGCAAAGACTTCAGAGTTTGTCCTTCCCAATTTAACATGTCATATCGGCAAGTCAATCGAATCAATCAGCGAGGCACAATCCACTTGGAGACCAGGGCCTGGATCCCTCTGGCCGCCGATAGGGGACTTGTGGTGCATGCTGCAGCGCCGGGCTCTTGGTCGCGACCATCCTTGTTCCTGGGCTTCACCGGGGGCCCCTTGCTGGGCAAAGCCGCCAATTGTTCCTACTACCTAGCAATCTCGAACAAGACTGACTGTCAGTGTCGCCGTGTGATGGTTTGATACGGTACGGGAGCACTCTGCTGAAGCCGAAAGCACCATGGGATATGTCTAGCTCTTGCTGCACTACGTAGGTTGTAAGCCAAGGTATCCGTAGGGGAAGTACATTATCATCTACCGGATAAAGCCGTGTGCAAAGACGCCTGGTGCTGACGTTGGCTCTTTGTCGCGGCGGTGGCGTCCCCCACGAATCTACACTTACGATTCCCTCTTACCTGGGGACGCGAGACAAAGAAGCATTGGTGAGACGGGGGCGCTCGGAGAACTCAAAGTCATCAATTGAGCTATCCGTATCCGTAGAAGGGCAGGAAGGGCAGAAATGCAGCCGTGGGCATGGTGAGGTCCACGAGCCAAGCCAACTACTATTGTAATGTTGAGCAGCAAGTCTCCCAGGCATACAGTAGGTATTGTGGATGGCAGCATACCTGCCTGGGTAAACTCGGTGTTTCTAGCTCTCGCGTGTGCAGATGCCGACGGAGGGGACGGCGGACAAGGACGGCGGAGGATGCCAGGTTCAGTAAGGGCTGTATCCGTATGGTCGGTCCCAAGCCAAGGTAAGCAAGGTCATGTAAGGCCGAGCAGGGCAAGGTACATGTCAACGGGCGTTTCTCAGGTTGGCCCAGCCGCGAAGGCAAAGCCGCAAAGGCGACGCGGAGCAGACGTGACTTGAATATCTGGGGGAGATGCCCCCCCTCCTTTCTCCGTCTTGCGTCTTGCGTCGTGCGTCTTAGTCTGCGTCCTCGTCTCTGTCGCCGTCTCCGTCTCCGTCTCAGTGTCAGCCAGCTTACCTGGTCCGCGTGCGACCCGGTGTCTTGCTTTGCTTCTGCCGCTTTGTTTCTTGTTTTGTTGCCCTCTTGGCGGTCATCCATCGTTACTCACGACCGGATCAGCCACGCGCGGACGCAACGAAGCTGTCCGAGAACCGATTGATTCCAATATCTCACCGGGCCGGCCGAACGACAGCTAGCTGCGTACAAACGGGCGCTCTCAACGCAATCGCTACGACACTACGGATGGAAAGGGATCCTTCGAGCAGAATCCGAAACCTGAGCGGTGGCGCGAATCCCGTCCGGAAACGACGATAGCCTCTCGACTCTGCTGTCTCTCCGTATCTTTCTCTCTTCCTCTCTGAGAGGCCTATTTAAATCGAGTACGCGCCACGTCGCCTTGGCAATTTTCGGCCGTTGGAAACGAACTGGATGCTGTTGCGGAGAGAGCTCGTCGCATCACGTCTCATTTTGAATGTTGATTTCACAGCCTTCTCAACTTCTTTGCTCTCATCTCATCTCACCAACACGCCTTCGGTGCCCGAAAGGACCCACGAATTGTAGGTACGTAGGAGACCGTTCTCTTTACTTGTCGCAGCCCCCTCAGCCTCGTCGCTCCCTCGAAGGGGCGAATTCCGAACAACAAGCTAATGAGCGAGCGCTTTTAGTTGCCCGAAGTCCCCATTCATCTGAGGAGGAAAACATTGAGAAAAGGAAGACGGCTAGGCTCATTGGGAAACAACCTCGGGGAAAAGAAAAGAAGCAACAGGTGTTGCAAAGAAGGAAACAGACGAAAACCCAAAGGAGGGAAAACTCGGCCGCATCCACCCATCTCAGCGGGCGCAACAGACGCACCACATCTGCTCAAGCCACCCTAAAACGGACCGTCATTTGGGGAACGACACGCCACAACAGCAAGCAGCAAGCGCCATTGGCTCCCGGAACCTTCTACCCCAAACAGGCTGGGCCCCCCCCGCTGCAAATTGCAAGGCACCCACCCGACCACACTAAACGTCCTGAAGGCTCAAGGAGCGCTGCACTTTCCACTCGCTGATTCTTCCCGCTCTCCATCCCCGCCATCCTTATCGGAGCTCCTTCATTGCTCATCCTGAGTACGTACCGAGCCCACCAATACACCTTCCAGGTTGTTCCACCCAGGGTACCTTATCTGCTCAAAGCACCTTACCCAATTAGGGTAATCTGTACTCCCATACCTCTGCACCTCTGCACCCTAAGGTATCTGACAGTACCTTAAGGTAAGGCAAGGCGGGCACCTGCCAGAATCTCAGGTTAAGGTACAGGGGACTTTTGGGTCGTCTTATCTTATCTTGACTCTGGGGACTGCCTGTCAGTCAGTCACCTCTGTCTCCGTTCCTCTCTCCCATTCACGCGTACTCTCTTTCCGTCTCCCTCTGTACGAATACACTGCGTGCAGCTCTCGTCGCATCCCCAGCAACTACATCATCCACCGCTGTAGTCGCAACGGCATTCTCTCACCCACAAACACCTCCCGGGAGACCTGTAGCGCATTCTGACTAGAGCTGGGCCGTCCACAGCGCGTGAGCAGCTCTTCGTGAGCTTGGCCTCATCGCCGGCAATCCACTCGCCGACATGTCCGGCCGAAGCGCCTATGTGCGCAAGAAGATCACCCAGGCCGAGAAGGAAAAGGCGAGGGCAAGATCAAATACCGGGGGCGTAATCGGCGAGTACGAGGACCTCACCATTCCCGAATTTCCTCTTCCCCAGACCGGAGCTTCCTTACCCGTTGGTACCGGCATCGGCACCACCAATGCCCGCTTCCTCAAGTTCTCGGAGCCTCCCCGCGACATCAAACCCGGCACCCCCAGCATAGGCAGTGGCAGTGGAAGCAGTGAGGGCGGTCGTCGCGACGGGAGCTCCGGCCCCCTTGACGACTTCGCCTACGCCCGCGCCCGGAGACCCACCATCAAGACGGAAGATGTCTCGGGCATCGAGAAGTCGGGTTTGCGAAGCAGGCTGGACAAGAGGAGCGAGGACGTACGGAGGGGCCTGGCCAAAACTTTCACTTTTAAACGCAAGGACAAGGAACCCGACTTCCGTCCCGAATCCGTCGCCACCGTACGGCCGGGCCAGCATCAGAATGCAGCCTCAATGTCGCCCACTGAGCCCGAATATACTTATGAACAATTCAACATGGACACGATGCAGCAAATACATATGCAGAGGCAGATGCACATGCAGCATCAACAACAGCAACAACAGCAACAACAGCAACAGCAACAGCAGCAGCAGCAGCACATGCAGCACATGCATCAACACATGCGCCATCAAGATATGGACTTGCCCACATCACCGCCGCCGGCATCGAAACTGCCTCCCGTACCGACAACGCCGCCTATTAAGCGATGGATCGGCGCCGGAAGACCTATTCAGAGGTGGAACAAGCTTCGTAAAGACCCCGAGCTGTGGGACCCCAATGGCGATGTCCTCGTCTTCTTTGGGCACAAAGGCCAAGCCCCGCGGCCGAATCCATCTTTTAGACTATCCTCACACATAATCGAAGCGACCGAGTCGAGGTACCTCATAACGCTACTGCGGGAGGGCACGACCGAGGAAGACATCTACATGCTCCCATCCCCGCAGGGCGCACCGCCAATGCTCCGGCCGCACATGCGCGGGGGGCAACCGACACCGCCCATCTCGGAGGATCTCGGCGAAGCTGATGGGCAGATTTCATACGAAATGTACTTCCCGACCCCGGCCAACATGACCAAGACGGAACAGCTCAGGAGCCACATCACGACACGAAATGTTTTCGCCTTGCTTTACCACGCGTCCCTCGTCGGATTGACCCTCCATCAGGCTCTTTCCGACCTTCACATGCGATTAGACGCCTACATGCCTCCAGATGCGGACAATGTGGGCATGATTTTGAACTATCTGTCAGCTCGGGGAATAGACGATGTCCGCAACGACCCGGAAACGGCCGTTAGCTTGCTGGCATGGTCTGAAGGGTCAGCTGTGCGTTGGGAAGAGGGCTGGCGGGAGAGTTTTCTGCACTGCGCCGGGATGTATAGCCAGCTGGAGACGTGCGCCGATTTCAAAGACCTCACACCCATCACTCGCGCGCTCCTGGAGCGAGCATGCCTGGAGACGCAGCTTCGCGTACAAGCGGCTGAAGAACGACTGGCCGAGTTTCAGTACGGCGATATGTGGCCGGCTGGTGTCGGTGGGCAGGCAAAGGCAGCCGCGGACCGTTTACAAAAGTTCTTCCTGAACCACTACGTTCGTTCGCGAGGAGCGTGGCCACCTGCGCAAACAGCGGGGCTTCCCGACTCCGACGGCGAGGACATGTGGCTTACGAGGAGTGTGGCACAATCGTTGCAAAGGGACTTTGGGGCGCTCTACGATTACCTCGTCAACCGCGATATCGTGTGGGACATGTCTGAAGCGCGATCAGGGCGCAAATGGATGATGCAGAGTGAAAAGGACAAAGGGTTCGATGCCGATGTCGACATTCCCGTCACGGACATCCTCGTCGAGTTCGACAATAAGCTACGGTTCCCACACATTCCGCACCCGTACCCCATGGTGCCCGAGTCCATTCCACCCGCACCGTCAAAGGAGAGCTCCATGTTCAAGAAGAAGACGGGCGCAGGTGCCAATAACGGCGGCCGAGCGGGCGCCTTGGAACGACGAGTTCAACTGGCGTACACCGAGGCTACTAACATTTATATTCTCGGTTCTGACTTCACGCAGTCGGACCTTATTGACGCCTTTGTCAAATTCGAAAAGGGCGACAGCGTAACCGAGGTCGACCCGGCCGTAGCTCGACGTGGACGTTGGGTCCTAATCTATGGTATTCTCCAGACGCTAGCGAGTGTTTCGGTAGACGCCCCCAACGTGCGATACCGCGATGAGGTCCCGTATCATCTATCTCCCCGCCTGAGGGGCACGAGAGTCCCTCCATGGAAGGGCTCCAGCACGACAGACGAGGCCTCGCACGAGCTATCCCACTGCTGGATGGTACAGCACAGCTGGAACACGCCAAACAACAGTGGTGCTGAGAGTTCGGGCGGATCAGGCAACACCAGCCCCGTCCACAACCTCGCCCGTCCGTTTGCGTACCCGCGCGCCCCGGCCTCGACAACATCGCGGGGCTCCGGGTATCAGACTACCGGGACCCGTTCCGTCCACTCGGCAGGTTCGGCGCCTCACTTCAGCTCGGCGTACAGCGTCGTCAGCGAGAGCGATACGGCCAGCAGCATCCGTACGCCTGCATCCAGTCGGCCCGGCACAAACATGAAGCGGGCGCAATCGCGAGACAACGTCAAGGGGCTGGGTGGCGGACCAGGAAGCATGCGCAGTGCCACCACATTTGGCGGCGCCGGCGCCGGCGTGGACCGAGGTGAGGGCATAGAACTACCCATCCGTAGGCGCGACTTTAGCGCCCTCTTGGATACCAATGGCTCGCATGGGAATTATGCGCGGTCCGGTACCCCGTACCACGAGCAGCAGTCACTTCCTTTGCCGAGCAATATCACGGGATCGGGCGGCTTCCTTGCGCTCGACGACACGTTGGATAGAAAAAGCGCACGGGGTGGGTATAATATCGGAAGAGTGAAGCGCGAGGGGTCCGAGACGGACAGCATGGCGCCGCGAATCCGGGACTTTGATTTGGACGTTATTGATGATCACGAGCCGTAAGGTGGACGAGGCCAGGCCAATCTGGCGTTAGAGCCGGCTTGCCGCGTGATGGGGCGATAAGACCATGTGTATATATACAGTATTCTGGGCCCAGGCCGTGGTCATGATCTGGGGAAACAAGCCATGAAGGAACTAGAGTGGGACGGGATCATGGCAAAGCAAGCGAGATATCGGATGGATACTGGTATATTTCTTGGTTTGGTTTCGAGGATTCCCCCCTTTTTGTTTTTTTTTTCGGCGATGGACGCAAAAGTTGGAGAAAGCCACGTTGATTGAGTGATACCCGCTAATGTTAGTTATATTGTTTTGATCTAATAAGACATGAATGACTACCCCGTACGGATACTGGATAGCTTAAACAATAGGGTAGCAGCAAGTTGTGAGAGATGTGAACCTATGTATGCTTCAGGATGGCCCAGGTAAGGTATCATCAAGTCAAGAGGACCGTCGCAGGTAAGCAAGCAGAGGGAGGATTGGGATCAGAAGAACTCGGGTATGGGCTTGGAGGCATTTCAGACACAAATGTTTGTTTTTGGTGATGATGAAGAGTCGATAGCAGTGTCGACGTGGTTCACCTACCTGGGTCGGGTCACCTTGTTGTATTAGGTAAGGCAAGTTGAGTGAGGCAACATGGCTCGGAGTCGGAGAGAGAGGGCCGGCCCCCCTTGTTTCTCGTAGTCCCCACGTGGGCCATATTGGGGCGGGCCGTGAGAGTGAAGCCGTGGCCGGCGAAGCGGAGTGGATGGGAACAGGCGAGGTGGGAGACGATGACACGATGGGACTCGAGTGGGACTGGATGTTTCCCCCCCCAACGGCCGGGGGTACCTTATCGCAGGTGTGCAACACGGTCGAGGCCGGCACAGGCCCAGCCACCTCATCACCTCCACTCTTCTTTTGTCTCTTTCTTTGCTTGTCACGCTGTACAACAGGGGTACCTGAGGACTGGGAAGCACGTCGCGTTCCATTGGCGGTCAAGGGAAGTACGGAGTAATTTTCTCACCGTACGGGTAGAGAGCAAGGAATACACCCAAGCGAATGCGTGAGATGACAAGATAGTTGGAGGAAAAAAGTTGGAAGCATGGTGGAGGATGGTGGATGATGACCAGCCCCGCCGATTTTAGGTTAGAGTGGCTCCTCGATCCATGAGTGCCGGGGGGGAGTGGGAAGGGCCTGGATTGGCTGGGAGTATTGCAAAACCCCACTTTGGATGAGTTGTTTGCTCTTTCAGGGTTGAGGCTTGGGGTCCGCGGGTCTAGACGTGAACTGTGCCGAGACTGAGACTCTGGACGGTCTTGCTGGCCGGGAAACCAAACTCGTCTCGTCGGGTTCTGCTCCCGCAGTAAACGAGATGGACGATGCGATGGACAGGATTGGTAGGGCAAAGATTCAGCAGCGAATGAGCGCATCGCCTGGATGGTTCACCTTCATTCTGCAACAGGCAGCCTCATCTGTAAGATGACGACCATGTACAGCCGCCGTGAGCAACTCGCGAATGAAATTGGAAGCTTGTTGCCGTCTTTCCCTTGCTTGCCCATCTGTTTCAAGGCACCACGGAACCTACCTCGAGATAAGGTACCTTATCCCGAGCACGTGGATAGCCGGCCGTTTAGAGGGTGGAAGGTGGAAGGAACAGGCAAGGCGTTGGCCAAAAGGGGACAGAGGGGACGCCGATCGCCGACGTCATGGCCAGTGACGCACCTCAGCAAACATCTCTCACCTTGCAGGCACCTTCCCGCGACCCTCGAGTGACTGACCTCAGCTCAGGCAATATTAAGGTACGGATGTGAATGAATTGGTGGGTAAGACCGTAAGACGAAAGTGTGAAGTAAAGGTGCTCGGGCTCCCGCTCTGCAAAATGCCTTGGCCGCGGTCCGTGTTATTGTTTGACGGCCCCTGGAGACAGCCGTCAAGCAAGGCCGTGCCATGCCATGCTTGCAAGAGGGCGAACCGCTGCACCGAGCTGCGCAGCCGTAACCCTCCTATTTCTGGTTCCAGATCCATGTAAAATCTTGCGTTTGTGACGTTGTGAGGCCTTCATCCCCGTTCGTGCCTATTCCGTCCCATCTCCCACCCGTAGTCGGAGAATACTTGTATCCAGGCAAGGTGAGCAAAGGTACGGTTGAGAGGGAGCATAAGAATGAGAGTGAGAGTGAGAGGGAGCGGGAGTGGGAGTGGGAGTGAGAAGCATAGCGAAGAAAGCGGGAAACGGGCAACCGGCATCTTGCAGCAAAAGCTCTGCCCTGCCATCGCAGTCGACCTGATGCTCAGGTACCTTACCTTCCGCTGCTTCTCCATCCATGACCGTTAACCATCCTTGACTGCGACTGCGATCCAGCCCAACCTCCCCATTTGAACAACCACACCAACACCAACAACACCACCACCACAACTACTGCTGCGAAATAAACTTGGCATTGCACGTTGCCTTGCTTTTTTGGCTCCCACCCTCTCTCTCTCTCTTTTCCTCACCCTGGTCCAATCTGCTGCTGCTGCCCACCCGGGATGGCTTGTCATGACTTAAGTGACTTGCTGACCCCAAACCCAAACCCGACCTGCATTTGCATTGGCTCAGTTTCTGGCTCACACCTCTCACACACACCCAAGGCGCACCTTGTTTATGTGTTTATTTAACCGCCCTCCCACCCCATCCCAACCACCCGTCCGTTCATCTGAAAGGGCTCTAGAAAAAAGAACACGAGCCAAAAAAAAAAAATCTGC
Source organism: Colletotrichum orchidophilum (assembly GCF_001831195.1). NCBI lineage: Eukaryota > Fungi > Ascomycota > Sordariomycetes > Glomerellales > Glomerellaceae > Colletotrichum > Colletotrichum orchidophilum. Next base: position 611,050 of record NW_019172957.1, read on the forward strand.
ACGCGTTCGCTTCTCTGTTCTCCTACTACCTTGGTAGCTTCCGTCGACCGGCCGCCTTTTGTCTCTGGCTCGACTATCTGGTCTGTCTGACTGTCCGTCTGTCTCGAACCCTTAGATCTCCGTCGCCAGTCGCAAGCGCAACACCACCACCGCCAACGCATCCCGTTGCATCCCGTCATATCTTTTCCACACAGCAATCAGCAGCTCTTTGCCCAGCCGTCTAGGCTACCTACCGCCCAGCATGCTGTTCGCCGTGCTGTTCGCGGCGACGCGATTCTTCCAAATCATTACCTTGGTACGTCTTCTCACTTATATATCAGTGTTCAACACCAACAACATCATCACCATAATCGGCCGCCGTCTCGAGACCTGACTCAGTACCTCATTATTAACACGACATTACAGATCCCGACAATGGGCATGCTCGCCTGGTTCGTCGACGGCTTCGTAAAGCATAACGTCATCGTACCCGATTCCATCCTTGTCCTCTTCATCGTCTCCGTCCTCGCCCTCGCTTGGGCCATCTTCACCCTCTTCAGCTATCACCGCAGCAGCACAAACGCACTTTTCGTCGCAGTCATTGACCTCGGGTTCGTCGGCGCCTTCATCGCCGCAGTTTGGTACCTGCGCGGCATCAATTACGTCAACTGCACCAACCTCGCACGCGACGGCCGCTGGGCCGCAAACTTCCCGGGCCTCTTCACCATCTCCGGCCCCCGCTTCAATATCTTCACCGACAAGCCCTGCGCCATGCTCAAGGCCTCATGGGTATTTGGCATCATCAACACCATCCTCTTCTTCTTCACCGCAGTCCTCGCCTGGATGCACGGCGACCGTCTCTCCTCCAGCTACGAGCGCAAGTCCTACCACCACGGCCGTCACCGCCGTCACCGCTCTCACAGCCACCGCTCCCACAGCCGTCGCAGCTCCCACTCCCACTCCCACTCCCACCGCCGTGTCTACGTCTGAGACCCTCCGTCTGAGACCCTCCCAACCGAGAACGGTGAAAAGCGCATCGTTTAATTCTTTTTTTTTTTTTTTGGAGGAAATTTGACGAAATGTACAAGAACGAGAACAACAAAATAACAAGACAAGATAAGATACCATGAAATGATACGATAGGATGGAAGGAGCATACCAATGCTCAGGGATTGTCATATAATTTCAGCGACCCCGGCGCAGGTAATGGATGGCATATTCATTAATGATGACGAATTTAACGGCATTGATTCAAAGGATTTCCTTTCTCCCGTGCTCAGCCTCATTGCTGGCCTTCCGTCTCAATTTACAAGCTTCCGATTGCCTGTCCATTTCCCTTTCCAGTTAAGACTAGAAACGGCGGTCTGGCTAGGCCGACCGAGCGTATTATCCGTTTGGTACACGGGCTAAATCACGCTGTAGAGTAGCAATAAGTAGGACATCGGTTGATGATGAAGAAATTTGGTATCTCGCAGTCCTCACCAGTGTCTATTTTTTGTTACCATGTCTTGCGCCGATTTAAAATAACCCGTCAATCGTCACTCTTCTTCATGCCCTACCAGCATCCTCGCCAACCGTATAACCCCGCGCAACACCGCTGCGGCCTTCCTCGACGACGGTACTATTCTCCTCGTCGTAGTCCGTCCCGAGACCCTGCCACGTTCTTTGCGAACGCAGATACTCGGCACCGGGACTAAGCACACCATTGATAGTGGCCACCTCGCCCACCTCACGCTTCACCAACGCCGACTGCCCAGGCGTCTTGCTACTGCTGCTTTCCTCCCCGCTATCGCCGGTCTTGGGGTCACCGTTGGCCGACCGTACCAGCATCCTCATCGGCCGGCTGGCCACGAGCTTGCCGGTGCGCAGGTCGTACTCTGGCGGCGCCGACTCGTCCTCGTCCAGCTCCTCCTCCTCCTGCCTGACCGCGTCGTGGTCCATCTTCTCGATACCACCCCACCACTCGAGGCCCCACACGCGCTCGCTCTCGGGCTTCAGCGCCACCTCCATCTCAAAGGGTGTGATGACGGGCTTGAAGAACCCAGCATCCTCCTCCACCAGGCCGCTTTCCCAGCACCCCACGACGACCCAGCCGTCGACCTCGGCAAAGTTGGCCAGCTTCGCGGCGTTCAGCTTGCCCACCACGACCGTGTAGCTCTTCTTTCCCGCTTCGGCGATACGCCGGCGGAGGAGGTCGATGCTACCGAGGTAGTTGGACACGGAGAGCGTGTTGACGAGGATGCCCACCACACCGGCCGTGGCAAGTGTCAGGACGCGCGCAAAGCGCCGACGAAGAAGAGCATTTGTTGTCCGCGTCGGGTCGTCGGTCGTAAGGCTCGGCGTCGAGAGGACGTGGAGCGAGGCCATGCGGGTCTGGAGGGCGAGGAGGAGCGCCGGGGGCGGTGTCGAGATGTGGAAGAGGGAGTATTGGGACAGTTCGGTCGTTGCGGAGGCGCCTCGGGAGGAAGAGTCGTCGACGACCTTGCGGTTCGGGATTGTGCCGGTTGGGTCGTGTGTCACTTCGGTGTGCAGCAACTCTGTGTAGCCGGCAGAGCGCAGTGTCGCGGCGAGCGGAGCGACGTGGTCCTGGTACGTAACGTCGGCTACCACGACCACTCTGTGCTGCTTGTCGGGGAATTCTTTGGAGAAGGCCTCGACCGCCTGGTCGATGTCGAGGGTGTGCCGCGTGAAGACGTAGATGACCGGTAGCCTCGACGTCGGCGACAAACATGAACGACCGTAGTGTACGACAATCTGGGCTTCGGCGTGCTCGGCCGCGATCTCGTCGACGCAGCAGGCGCTGTAGGATGTGTCGGCGAGGATGTACACTCGATGGGTTTCGCTGCCGCCCAGGGCTTCCGTCAGCGCCTCTGCGACCCACGAGGCGTCGCGCAGCATGGCGTCGGGGAACTGGAGGGCAACGCGGTTCCAGCCGCCGTCCTTGATCTCGCGCGCCGTGCGCTCGATCTCGTAGACGGACGCGAGTTCATCTTGGGTGCGCACCGCGGTGGGTGGAGGCGGAGGCGGAGGCGTCGGGTCTTCGAAAATGTGTTCGGCGGGTGTCGAGAGGACGGGCGCCGCTGAGAGTTCTGTCATGGCCGCCGGCTTCTGCGAGAAAAGTTTTCTGGTGACGGGTGTGGAAAAGGAATCGGTCGATGGCGGGGTTGCGCTAATGGCGGGGTACCAAGTTCAAGATCAGACCCCGACTCACCCTATCGGTGAGTTCGGTGTAACTTGGCTGGATGTGTACCCACCGCGTGTCGGGAAGTCTTGCCATTCCATCGGTCAAATTCTTCCAAAGTACACGGTGGGAGGCCATAAACGTCTTCTATTGTTCGACTTTGAATTACAATACAAAGGGCACAACCTCCATTTTGTTTGTTGGCAAAAGGAGGAGAGAGTACAATTAGTCATGCGGAGATTTGGAGTCGAGTACTCTCGTTGCGATTTGTGTATTGGCATTAATATCATTACATGCTTTCCAACATGATCTATAATTGCCATCTCAACTTTGCTCGTTATCGTCAACATCGCGGTATTCCTAGGAAATGTCCTCTCATGTCCGCTTGTCTGGAAGCAGTTCTCTCATCATGCTCCTCAGAGGCACCTAAAACAGGCCAAAGCAGTTGGCGTAGTAGGTGACAGTGGCACTCCAGTCCGAAAAAATGCTCAAGACACCAACATCCTGGGCAAGAACGTGGAGCAGATTGTAAACATCGCCGTCGTTGTTGGTGACGTTGGCGATGGAGGTGTAGTAGTAGCCACCCTTGCTCTCGTCTCCTAGGAAGCCTGAACGCTCCAGAGACCACGAGATGATCTTGAGGCCTAGCTCCTTGGCCTTGATTGCATATGTACTAGGCACAATCTTGTCGTCTTCCACGGTAACGAGGTAGTATAAAGGAGGGGCAATTATCCTGACACCAGCAGCAGCGAACTCGGTCAAGTTGGCAACGGCGAGGGGGAAGGTCTCGGGAGTATCTCCGCTCTCGTCCAGGAGAACGCCCTGTTTGCCAAACTCGGGCTCGGCCTTGAGCCAGTAGAGGATATCAGGGTAGTGGAATGACTGAGGCCAGACACGGTCAGGGGAAACACCAGCTTCCTTGTACTCATCAATCATCTGCTGCGCGTATTGTTCTTGTGTGTAGTCTCCCTGAAAAGGCATCTTAACCTCTGGAAGCTTGAGCTCGGGGGTGAACTGTAGACCCAAGTCATTGGTCATGGAAATGTGCTCCTTGAGGGTCATGACAGTGCCGCAGGTAGCGTACAGGTCGGTTCGGTATCTTGGGGTACCGAGCAAGAAGTCTTTAGGGGTGACGGCCGAGGCATTAAAGCCATCCATCTTGCTACAGAGAGTCTTGAACTCAGCGACGGTAATGTCCGAGGTGCAGCACTTGGCGGTCGCGGCCGTACCGTTGGCGGCGGGAGTGAAGGGGGTGGTGCATTTGGCGTTGAGCTCGGGGATGGCGACAATGTTTGTCGTCGTGTGAAGATCGCACTGCGAGTGGCGGCAGACCAGTTGGCGGTCCTTGGTGAAGGCGACGTCGCACTCGAGAACGCCTGCACCCATACGGGCACCGGCGAGGTTTGACTCGACCGACTCTTCCGGAATCATCATGGTACCGCCGCCACGGTGACCAATGCTCCAGTTGGAGGGTTTGATGGGCTGCTCTGAGCACGATTGCAGCTTCTCTTTGAGAGGACCTTCATCCATGTCGTTGATCAACCAGTAGGGTCTCGGGCCCAATTGGATGCTGGTGATGGGCTTGTAGACCGGGGCCGGCTCGGGACAGGGGACAGCATTGACCTGCCGGGAAGCGGCAGCCACAAGGCCTGAGACGACGATATAGTTGAAGTGCATGTTGACTGGCGGCCAATGGTAACCGTTGAGGCGGGAATGTGACTGGTCGAGGTCGCGCACAACGAAGGGACACGGCGATCAACGAAGGACTCGCCGAGAGGAAGGCCGAGAATTGCAGGAGCTGGAGCTGGAGCTGGAGCTGGAGTCGAGGATAGCAAAGACAGGAAGGGGAATAAACCTGCCAGCACGAGCAGAAGCAGGCCGAGGCGTCTCCATCTTATGTAGGCCCAAGTCTATCTATCCATGCTGGAATCTCGAAGTTGTTTTGCCAAGACGACCAGCAGCTGCAATGTTCGATAGCTCTGGGAGCCCCCGGTGCGGAATACGTAGGATAAGATAACCAATGCACTGCTAGTCGAACAACATGATGCTGAACAGTTGACGGAAGGCTGCAGATTGGACAGGGCCCCAGGGCTGCGTCGGGCAACATGCTTGCACTCGGCATGGCCGTCTGATCTTTTCGCCGAGATGATTTAGAGGCGTATTCGTCCCGTACATGCGAGGGACAAGGACAAGGTTTACACCAACAACAGGATGGGATGGGATGAATGTAGCAATCGGCGGCCGGCCGTAGAATGCGCATGTTATCAGCACGTGTCAAATGGAAGGACGGAGCCCTGGAAGAAACAGAAAGAATAGGTACCAAACATCGGACAGGAAGAACCCGAAGGGTGAGGGAAATAAGGTGATGTCCAATTCCTCCAACCTGGACGGCTCCAGGGATGCGGAGGAGCTCCCCGAGTTTGTTGTTTCCAAGCTGTCCCGCAACAGTGAGGGGTCAACGGCGGTACGGATCCACTAGCGGTCCTTGGCGGCCCCGCAACATCTGTGGAGCAGAGCTGCGTGCTGACAGGACGTCCTCTCATTCGCCAATTGAGCCCATCCCAAGCTCCGGTCCCAGGCAGCCAGGGCTGATAAGGAAGTTGACATCGACACCCCAAGACTCACCACCCGCGCCTTCCTCCCTCCTCCATCATTGCTGCACTGCATCGTGAACCTCACTGGTTGTACCCGATGCACGTGCCCAACCTGCAGACACACCGCACCACACACCGAGGTGACATGTTGACCGAACAGCCCTACCAGTAACCGGTGCTCACTGCGCGGACGGCTAGATACCCGGGCCATTCCCGCCGAGCCGGTAAGCGAAGGCCGGCGTCTCCGGTCCCAAGTGTGCGTCGCCGCCTGTTGCAATATAATTAGTCTCCCGGGCCGCAGTCACAGCGGATCGCCGCCAAGACGCCTATATCAACTCCACGAGTCATTGGTGGAGACCCCCGGGACTTGGATAAGCTCCGACAGCTTCAAATGTTTACGAATACCTGATCAGGCCAGGGCTGAGTTAAGGAAGGACATGGAAGAGGATGTACCCACAACCTCAATAAAAAGGGCCTTGGGCAAGCTAATGGGAGGCTTCTGCGGATATGTTTGAAGCCTAGACTCACCATGCCCGTGCTACACAGTGCCAAAGTCATGACGGATTGCTTGTATCCGGTGGAAAGGGCAGTACCTAGACCTGACTTGCAGTCATGGTTCACAGACCATTCGAGGGTTTCGCAAATCTATGAGATGATGGGATATGGCTACTGGTGTACAGGAGGCTTCCTGGTGGTCGGTTTTGATCCTGGAATTCACCGTCTGAACGAAGAGTGGGGGTAAGAATCTTTCGCACCTGCATAGTCTCTAGACCAGTTGTGAGCTTTCAAGTCATTGCTACGCGTGGGAATATCGTGTAGCACAACGGATTTTGGCGCCTGGCACACCTAGCGAACATCCCCCTGGATGTTTGCAGAGGTGGCTCAGATATTTTACGGGAGAATTAAATTGGATTTCTCGCAAACACGACCACCTAAACGAAGTGACTGGTCTCAACAGAGGATGAACATGTAACCTTCTAGCATAATTCAAGACCAGATATCGTGTAACATGTCTTGACGGGTCTGGAGATGGATTAGATGAATAGCTCGCTATTGCACATACATGGAACTTGGATATTGCGCAGATAATTGATAATATTATAAAAGTGGTAGCTTGGGTTCCCAGTGACCCAACCTCAATAACGAACGCGGACCGTAACACCAGCTAGATGTAACTAAGCACACCCAAAAACAAAAGCCCAATACTCCGTTTCATACTTCAGGGGTATTTCCACATCATTCCAGAGGCCATTCAAAATTAAACCGAACCATGTCAATCCGCCATCAGTCGTCATTGTTTAAGCGCCGGGGTAGGCATGGTTATGCTTGGTGGCGTGGCCGCGCGAGCGCATGGCCTCGAGGGTGTCGAGGACAGTGAGGAACATAAAGATGGCCCAGATGAAGAAGGCAAAAGCGACGGCGGCCTGGGCTGAGCCGCAGTACGTGTTGGCGCCGCAGTGAGGGGTTCCGACAAAGACGGCAAGGGCGATGGCGCCGGCGAACCAGAAGATGGTGGTGATGACAAGAAGAGCAAGAGAGACAAGCTTGTGGAAGAGGCGGGTCATGTACAGAGGGGTTAGACCGACGTAGGCGAGGACCAGCAGTGACCAGATGGAGTTGAAGATGAGGAAGTTGACGATATCGGGAGAGTGAGACCACCAGCCACTCCAGCCGTTGTAGGCGCTTGCGACTGTGATGGTGTTAGTTCATGGGAAAATGGTATTGTAAAGCGGGGAGAAGGGAACATACCATATGAGGTGAGGCCGAGCTCGATGATAGAAAAGACGGCCGCCACGATGTGGGCAAGAGGTACGAGGGAAACCATGGTGAGCTTAAATCGGTTGCCGCTGATTATGTGCGTTCGGCAGGAGATAATGGAGGTTGACGGGAGGTATCACAGGTCTGCGATAGTATCAATAGTAGCAGGCTGAAATGGTATGGTTGGATCGATGGAGAAGTGGGTGGTCAATAAATTGAAGGTTGACAGAGGCGATGGGATTGAATAAGTAGTGGGTGAGAGAAGTGACAGGTGCTGGACGAGTTTCCCTGTTGAACTACCTAGGAAGTAAATGGCGTCAGACGGGGGCGTGGAGGAGCAGCAGAAAGAAGCAAAGGAAAAGGCTCGGCTTTCACACGCCAGGCAAAACCAGACCGCCGTTGGGCTTGGTCAAAGTCACCACTACGTAGTCATCAGCCGAGAACTCTGTACCCAACGTGAATTGGCCAGCCGTGAAGAGTTGACGATGCGTAATGCCACTGCGGCTTAGGGGGTGTGAGGTGAGTTAGAAGGGGGGCGTGTAGGATGTACAGGGCCACCTGCAGCAGAGAATGACGTGGTCCCAGGCGTTACGAGAAGGCCGCCGGCTGTAGGCATGACCTCATTATCAACCTCAGAAAGCCTCCGCCAGGGCTGACAGGGCTTTTTCACCAATGAACACAGGCGCTAATAGTGAGTCGCCGCTAATCTTCAGCCACTTCAGGCCACTCATCGTGGCGGATGACTCTCGCTTAAAGGCGGACCCCGCTATTCCCCAGATGTGCCTCGTACCTTCCATCATCTGCAATCCCAGCGAAAATCCTGTCAACCAAACAATCTTGAGGACATGGAAGAGTTCAAGACCCAGGCGTGCCATGTCATGTCCAGTCACGTCAGGTGTCTCTGTAATCTCCTGGGTATTTCCAGACCTTTAGGCCATGCTTTACGTACTCGACCCATCCACCATGTTCTGGGCCGGAACGCCACTGCCGACCCATCGATGCCCGTTGACGGTTGCGCGCCTAACGCGACTCAGGATGTATAAAAAAGTTTTCAAAAAGCAAGAGACGGCATAAAAAGAAAGTAGAAAACCATTTCCACATTACCCCGGCCCTGTGAGGCATGCGGCCTCAGGGTGCCTTGAGCCTTGACAGACACATAGATCAGATACCCGATTGCATCATGGTCTGGGATGCCTGATAGTCCAAGACATTGTGATGGCTGGAACAGTCGACGATCTAGTTTTTCCTCCGTCAAAGCAAAACAACGGATACCTCTACATTCAACATTGCATATTTGCATCTGTCTCGTCTGCAGTGACAGATTCCCCAGCTCGACTCGTCTTGAGAGACACAAGCTGAAACAGCCAGTCCATTCCTAATCAAGCATACAGGCGCTGCCCAAGCCAAGGGCAGCCACTGACAACCTTCACCGCACTTCTCCCAAGACCTTCCGGCGACCCTGCATTCTACAGTCGTTTGCCCGAGCTGCAGAGGCATGGATAGCGGACCCGTGCATCCATCAGCCATTGCCAGCAGTCAAATCACTCTCAGTCCCCTCACACACGCGGCCTTTCCGCACTCGAACAACCAACTACCGGTGCTAGCCAAGCCAAGGGCAACACCACCAGCACATCCATGATCCATCTGAAGGCTGCACAAGCTTGACGAGCAAACGTGCCAGGTCAACTGCCGCTAGTCCAAATCGAGGTAAGCGCACATGAAGCCAACGCCGGCAAAGAGCGGGTCATCACCGCCCGGTCTCGGCTCCGGCACCACGATATCCGTCACCCGCTGAGATTCTCAAGGGTGGCAGGTTCCAAGGGCCAAGAGTCGAGGTTGGGAAGACATCGATCCCCGTCTCTTCCATCCGACTTCCAACCACCCACCAACCTGTCAGACCGCCGAGTGCTGCCTCCCGCCCTCCGCCCTCGTTCACTTCGCCTTGCCATTACCACTGCCTCGCAGTCACTGCCTGCATTCAAGTGTTCCGATTGGAGACTTTCCCCAGGCTCTATGCCAGCCAGCCTTTCCTTTCACTTCAAGGTTCATTCAGCCTCTTACCTAAGCCCACCCTTTACCTACGCGTGTCCTTCTTCTCTCGGCCTCCCACCTCGGGCCTCTGCCTCCCTCTATCCATTTTCCGCCTCCCTCTATCCATTTTCCGATGGCAGCAACGGCAGCTTCGACCCTCTCTTTCTTCGTCCCACTGCCTCGCTTCTATGGAGTACCCGTGTCCAAATTCCGTCCTCGGCCTAGACTACCTCACTCACTACACATGATAAAAGGCTTTGCCTGAAGATTGACGACGGTACCTTTTCTCCAAGTTCACAGCGCCAACCATTCCACATGACACACCTGAGCCCCACTACGTCGGGGCGGATTATTCCAAGACATGTGGATGAGACATGCATTTCGTTAGATCGCCAAGCAACCCTATCCAACTTGATAACCCTCTGCGCGAATGCTGGTAGATGAAGCCGGCGTCTAACTAGAAACAATAACTAGGTTGGACATTATCTCCAGATGCAAGCCAGAGACGCAAGTCTGTGGTTAGACCTCGTACCATACTACCTATACCTCCCTAATCCTACACAATCAGGGTAGCTGCAGACGCTATCGTCCGCCTCGGCACCACATGGCCAACCTGTCAACCATTTGAGCTACAGCATCTTCTATGTGGACGCATACCGCACGCAGGGCACCGATATGGTCAAAGACAGAGCCAAGGTCTCCAGTCAAAGAATCTCAGCCCCTTCTTTTTCCACAGCATCTCAACGTGGAAAGCAAGAGTAGAGCACCCATTAGCTTCGAAAATTATCAACTTTTCCATTGCCAACCACACTATAACCCACACAAGCCTTGGATTACTCGCCTTAATCCACCAGGCAAAATTCTCAGTCCACGTGCAACGGTGCACGATTGACGACGCTGTGCGCAACCCGGCAGTGAGTTTGATCGTTCACATATTGACGCAGAAAGTGATGGCAAAGCATTATTGGCTCTGCCTAGGGCTCACCTACAGCTCATCAGCCTCTCGAGGGCCCGGACCCCAGGGAAAGCTGCCTCGGCCCCTGCGCTCTGCCAGGCCTTTGTTGACCGCCTTGAGGTTGTTGTACTCAGGCCCGTCCTCGCCCAGGCCCCAGGCAAAGACACCGCCGAGTCTCTTGTCGTCAACGAGGGCAGGGAATTTGCGCAGGATGGCATCGGGGGTATCATATGTCCAGAACCGCTTCTCGGCCCTGTCAAGGTAGTAGTACCCACCGCCCTCCTTGTCATACTTGCCCTCCTTCTGGGCTCTCTCGAACGAGGCCTTTACGTCTTCTTGCACCCCATCGTTCCAGCTGAAGCCTCCCGTCTGGCCCAGGTCCCCACCCGTGACGGGATCCTCCATGAGGGGTGTCGGGCATCCGACCTCCTTGCCCTCGGGGCAATCCGTCGTCTTAAACCACTTGGTGTAGAAGGCGAAGCCGAGGTTGATCTTATGGGCCGGGACTCCTCTGGCCATGTAGTTGTCGACGGCAATTCTGGACAGCTCCATACCCGTGTGGTGCTTTGTCACGTTGTCTCGACGGTTCATCATGTCGTAGGTCATGACATTAACGAAGTCGAGGCTGCGCACGATGCGAGGGACCGTCTCCCTGGTGAAGGCAATCATGTCGCGCTCGAGGCCTGGAGTGGCAGCCGAGATGAGCTTGCCCCTTGGGAGCTGCCTGCGGACCTCCTCAAGCAGTAAGGGGTAAGCCTCAATCTCCCACCTCTTTTCCTCGTTGGTGTTGTCCTTGTAGTCTTCGCCATTACCGCTGGTCTTGGAGTCAGCAGTTGTCTCTACAGCATCTCTCGAGAGTGACCGCAGTCCTTGAAATTGAAGCTCACCCAGGGTATTCCCAGTCCATATCAATACCGTCAGCGCCGGTTGCCTTGACCATGTCGGCAACATTTTGGGCCCATTTCCTCCGCGACTCTGGGGTACGGGCGGCGGTGTCGAAACCCTTGGTGTCGCTCCAGCCGCCAATGGCGACCATTACCTTGGTGCCGGGCATGAACTGGGTGCGGACCTTGTCGACGGTGGTGAAGAGAGGCCACTCGGCCACGTCCTTATTGAAGGTGTCCGAGTTCATGAAAGCCAGCTCCACGTGGGTGATGTGAGACACGAGCTCTCTAGAGGGGACATTGGGGTGTTGGCTGCGGCTGGCGTTAGCGGTTCATGTCCGTTTACCTTGGCCACCTGCCGAAGCCACCTTGTGATGGGCCTTAGTGCCATTCACTCACCCAGTGAGATACATGACGCATTTGAGGCCGGACGCGGCCCTTTCGGCGGTCTCTTGGGCGGAGGCCATTGCCGCGGATTGGAGAAGGATGAGCAGGCCGCAGAGGGCCGTGAATAGTAGCTTCATGTTGGCGCCGACGTTGCAAGGGAGGATAGCTTCGAAATGTTCAAACTCTCGCAGAGCGCGGGCATGAGCTTGAAAATGAGGACGAGAGCGGAAGGCGAGAGGAAGAGAGAATATGTCGGGGTCGAAGTGTAGACAGTCATATAACAGGAGTCTTCCACACAACGCGACATGCAAAAGGATGGGCGAAACAATCGAAAACGAGAAACGGCAGGTGAATCAGCTGCCGGGTGTCCGATGTTTCTTCCTCAGCTTCCTCTTTTCGCCGAGATCTTCTCGGTGCAGGAACCCCGCTGTGGCGGATGCGCCATCCCACCGTGCTCCAGTGGTGTTTGGCGGCATTGGCGCACCTGTGTGCCAGGGGAAGGACCCCGCAACAATTAACCTTACCTACCTACCCGACCTACCTTAAAGTAAGGTTACGGGAGCTCTAATGACGCCTTCCAGGGCGGTAGAGGGAGGGCGGGTAGCCTGTAGGTATCCGTACCAACAACCTGCCCACCTTAAGATAAGGGCAAGGCACCTTGAAGAGGACCGGGAAGCGCGGCATGTACCATGAACCCCTCATTGTGTGTCTCATCTCAAACCTGGAAACCTCGAGACTCTTCCGACTAGGAGGATGCGCAGCGGTAAATGGCAAATAAATGACAAGCGAGAAATCGAAACAAGCTTCAATTCTTCAGCAAAGCCATTAATCAAGCCCGAAATCTCTGCACCGGACCAGCTGGTGACTTCACGACGGCTGTGGCGGGTGTTACGGTGTGTACCAACGAAGTGAACCCAACCAACTTGAAGGCAGCTTTGACGCTGGTGGACCTATTCATAGTTACTTACCAGCCAGCCTACCTATCATGATTGTCCAATATCTTGTCTGCTTGGAACCGGCAAGAAAAGAGACGCGAAACCGAACGCTCGGGTATTGTGCGTTTTGCAGCTTCCAAACATGTCGACCAGGTCCTCCCCGGTCTGCACTTCACCCTGGGCGGGATGGCGGTCTGCGGCTCGGTGAGAGCTCGAGTGGGGTACTCACACCTCGGTGAGTTCTTCACCTCAAAAATTTCGTTCCTGCTGCGCGTGTCTAAGTAAGCTGTCTCCAGCTTCGCCCAACTTTGTCCCAATCTCGAGCTGCAGCTCCTTGCCTCGACTTGGTTCCCTACGGCCTCATCCGCCCACCGCCACAGCTAATTTTTCGGCAGAAGAGCTACCGCGACCCAATTGATGCAGCAAACATGTTTGAAAACCTCTGCACCCTCCCCCTCTCCGCCGAGGTCTTCACCCAAGTCCTCCACCCAACCGAGCCGCTACTGACCGTTGGCTTGTCCACCGGCCACGTCGAAACCTTCCGTTTGCCATCCTCAGGCGACAACGAGTCCGATGCTTCTGATGATCCCGATACGAGCATAGCATCAAGTGGCCGGGGGGCTATCGACAGCGTCTGGCGCACGAGGCGCCACAAGGGAAGCTGCAGAGCCCTGGCCTACAGCCACGACGGTTCTGGTACGTGGCAATGCGCGCAATGGACTGCAAACATCAACGGGATACCCTCCCCGAAACCGTGGCTGACTTCTGTTCTTGAAATCGACAGCCCTCTACTCTGCTGGCACCGATGGCTTGATCAAGCACTTCTCCCCGACGACTGGCAAGGTCATCTCCAAGGTCGCCATCCCCTCCTCGAACAAGCAGGTCGATGCCCCGACCCTCATGCATGTTCTGAGCCCCCAAAGCCTCCTGCTCGGCTGCGATTCCGGAGCCATGCACATCTTTGACCTGCGAGACGGTGTCCCCTCGGCCAAGCCTGCGCAGACACACTTCCCTCACTCCGACTACGTCTCCGCCATCGTCCCGCTTCCTCCTTCCGCCGAGAGCACCTCTGGCTTCTCGAAACAATGGGTTTCTATTGGAGGCACCACACTCGCCGTGACCGATGTGCGCAGAGGCGTCCTCGTCCGCTCCGACGACCAAGAAGACGAATTGCTATCCGCCGCCTATGTCCCCGGCCTCGGCCCCAAGAACAACAGGAACAACGGCATCGTCGCTGTTGGTTCCGGCTCCGGAGTCGTCACGGTCTGGGATAAGGGCGCGTGGGATGACCAGCAGGAGCGCATCATTGTCGACGGTGGGAAGAGTGGTGGCGAGAGTCTAGACGCCATTGCATTGGTCCCTGAAGAGCTTGGGCTGGGAAAGAAGCTGGTCGTCGGCCTCGGGGACGGCAGCCTCAGGGTAGTTGATTTGGTCTCCAGGGAAGTCGACAAGTCCTTGAATCTGCGACACGATGATGTTGAAGGCGTCATCTCTGTTGCTTTCGACTCCCAGAACCGCTTGATAACGGCTGGCGGCAAGACGGTGAAGGTATGGGAGGAGTTGTCGGAGCTTCAGGGCGATGCAGAAGGCAGTGACGACGACAGCGACAGCGACAGCGGTAGCGGCGATGAGCCCTCTGGCAAGCATCGGGCAGACAGTGACAGCGACGATGATAGTGATAGTGACGACGATTCAAAGCGTCGAAACAAGCGCCAGAACACGGGAGCCGACAAGCTTGGCCCCATGGGCGCGCACGGCATCCTAGGCTTTGATGGTTTGGACTAGATTGCCATATTATATCTGTTTAGTGATACCCTCCAGTGCCATCTAGGAAAAAGGATGAGCACCAATGGAACCATTTCAACTCTGTTGCATCTTGATCCTGCCGTGACTACTACCGGCGATTTGGAGTCTCTCAAGATCTGCGCCTCTCATCTGAAAAGGACGAGCATACCCTGGCGGCTGATGGCTTCACCACAAACATGAAAAGCCTTGACACTGTGTGGGAAAAGTACCTTTGCCCACTTTGCGGCCCAGCTGTCGATTGCCGATCTCGAACGCCGGGGCCGGGCCTTGGGTTACCTCCGCAGCGGCCGGACCCCGCTCCCCGCCGATGACGAACAACTGACAGCATTGACGGCAAGCTGCCTCATTAAACGCCAGGAACTTTTATCTTCCTTCATAACCTTCACCTGATATCACGTTTACAGTGATAGGCGCTGGACAGCCACCATACGCCATGGATGCCATCAATGCCTTTGTGTTTAGCATCGTCACCCCCAAGATCTTCTTCGGACCTGGTACCGTCAACGAGCTGCCCGGCGAGCTTTTGTCCCGCAAGCTTTCAAAGCCTCTCATCATCTGCTCGCCTTCTAGGACTTCCCTGGCCAAGAAAATACGGGACAACTTGGTTAAGGCAGGCTTCTCGGACGTAGAGATCCTCGACACCGCCATTGTCCATAACCCGAGCGACATCATCGGTCCCGCCGTTAATCGTGCAAAAGACCGCGATGTTCTCGTATCAGTCGGGGGCGGCAGTGCCGTCGGCCTAGGAAAGGCAATCGCTCTTCGCACCGACATGCCGCAAGTGGCTATTCCGACGACGTATTCGGGCTCTGAGATGACGCCCATCCTTGGGGAAACGAAGGATGGCAAGAAGACGTCAACAACGGACCCCAAGATTCTGCCCAAGGTGGTCATCTACGACGTCGACCTAACCATGGATCTGCCGGTAAAAGTCAGCGGCCCAAGTGGCCTCAACGCCATGGCTCACTCATGTAGGCCGTCCGTCTTTTGACAATACCTGAATTGCCAACTGACATATCGTCCAGTTGAAGCATTATACTCCCGCCAGGCCAACCCGTTGACAGACCACTTTGCCTTGGAGTCCATCAGGGCGCTGTCCAATGCCCTACCAGTGATCGTATCTGACCCCTCCTCGGTCGAGGCGCGTACCTCGGCTCTCTACGGTGCATTCCTGGCCGGTTTGTTGGCGGGAGCAACCGGCATCGCCCTACAGCACAAGCTGGCTCACGCAGCCGGCGGCACTCTGAATCTTCCTCATGCCGAGACGCATTCAATATTCCTTCCCCACAGTATGGCGTTCAACGCGCAAGCCTTTCCCGAGGCCACCAGGACCAAGATTTCCTCCGCTCTTGGGCAGAGTACGGAAGACTCACTTTCGGGCATCGTAGCCGGTCTAAATCAGTTGCTTCGAATCTTGAATATCCCTACGGGTCTCAAAGATATCGGCATGCAGGAGAGTGACATTGATCGCGTTGCTGATGTCGCATCTGAAAAGCCATATTGGAACCCCCGTCCTCTGGAGAAGGCCGCGATCCGTGAAATCATCCGCAGGGCGTGGGTTGGGGAGCGGGCAAAGACCAATCTTTAGACTAGACTGAATTGGATTGCTTCTATTTGTCTTTCTTCTTCCGCCGTCTACATTGTTTACGCGCCGGGTCTCGAGTAGTCCAACGTTCTTACTCGCTTCCATGTCTCCCGCACTACTCTTTCCTGTGCTTGCCGTGCCGTCTCCGTCTCGGTCGATCCTGCGGGTCTGCGCAGTGTTAGCGATGTCTACCATTTCATTCGGTGGCTCGACGAACCGAATAGCGAGGTAAAGTCTGCCGCCGAGCTTCGCTTCCGGGATGACGCTCGTGTCTTCAGGAGGGTTAGCTATCGTCACCAGACCTCCGGCCTCCTCGAGAATCGCGAATCCTGCGGCAACGTCCCTGCGGCAGTTGCGTCAGTGTTTATGTCTGAGTGAGGAAGTGGTAGACGGGTCTGCTCACCATTCCCAGCATCCGCCCTCCCACCAAATGTCGAATGATCCCATTGCTGTGTATGCCAGATCCAAAGTGGCACTGTATTATCAGCGATTGTGCTCAATCGGACTATTGATCCATGCAATAGATGTGGTGGAACTTACCTCCCCAAGCTCCTCATGCCATGCACCATGCCACCCTTGCCGCCTCGCCCCTTACGCTCGGCAGCCATGTTCATAAAGCTTTCGACCTTGCGGTGCATGTTGCCGTCCGGCATGTCTCGACGGTCCTTTCCCCACTCGCAGGAGAAGACGCAGCCGCTGGGCGCATTGGCGGGCAGCGGGTTCAGAACGAGCGGCAGCCTCTGTGTCTCGTTCATCCACGCGCCATGTCCCTTGAGCGACGAGAAGGTCTGGTTCAAAAAAGGCGCATTGATGACGCCAATGACGGGCTTGCCCTTGATGGCGAAGCCGATGGAGACGCAGAACATCGGAAACAGGTGGGTGAAGTTGACGGTGCCGTCGAGGGGGTCGACGATCCATGTCGGCCGTTCGTCGACGAGATAATCACGCGATGCGCCGGCCGAATATGTCTCTTCGCCGAGGAAGCTGCAGGCTTGTCAACATTGAACTGTCCGCAACCTTGTGAAGCCTAGGTGAGCAGGTGAGTCGACTCACTTGTGGCTGGGATACTTCTTCGCGACGGAAGTATGGATGAAGGCTTCGACTTCTAGTAGTGGGCACCATGCCGTCAGCAAGAAACAAGTCACCTCAACGCGCGCATTGGACTCCGGGCAAACGTCGAGGAAACGGACCTGTGTCTGTTTTGGTGACCAAATCGACCGAATTGTCCTTTTCTTTGAATGCCTGCGTCTCTCCTCCGGATCCCCATCTTGACTTGGCCGCCGTCATGAGCAGCTCTCCCGCCTCTTTGCCCAATTGGACAGCAAAGTCGTAGATTTCGCGGAGCTCGGCGTCACTAATATCGGCCATTTTGACGGTTTCTGTGAATTGCACTGCCTTCAATAGTAGACGAGCTGTACGTAGAAAAAGGTGTGAAGGGCACAAATCAACAATGGAAGAGCCAGACCAGAGACAGAGAGTGTGTGAAACTTGGAGAGAGCACGAGGCAACGAGAAGAGCTGTCCGCAGTCGGCATCGGGCTCAGTCTGCGTTATCAGGGAAATCGGTGGTGACTCGACTGCTGGGCCGCCGCCAACCGAAGAATGGCCACTGCGGGAGCACTGCGGATGGCGTCCGGTGCTCTATCAGCGGGGAATCTCCGCATAGGACCCCGCCTAAAGAGCCCAAGAATAGTCCCCTGGGCCCCCTAGAGGCGAAGGAACGCGGCCAAATGGCCCATTAATTACTAAGGCTGGTGGACATCCGAGTCAGGAGGGGCACTCACTAACCAGGCAGAGAAAAGAATCCTTCCAGGATGGAAAAGACGGAGACAAACGCAGAGAGGCAGAAGTTCAGTGCTGTGTGAAATCTCGCGTTGGTTCATCTACAAGCGTCTAAGACCTGGCGAAGCTCTCATATGTGAGGACACTGACAAGTTGACAAGCTGCCAAGAAAAAAGACTCATCACATTTCAGAACCACGCGCGGAAACCGATCAAAAGTGACTGACTTCATCGGAATCTCACAAATCGGTCTCATTTCGAGGCTAACGCATGTTGAGACTGATTCGTTGTATCCTCCAGCTGCATCGAGAACATGAGATGGTTCTTCAGTACACGCGCGAACTTGAAGGACAGCTTTCGATAGTCACGTCGAGATGAGTACAGATCATGAGCCAGCAATCAGAGAGGGTATTCACACATCAAATCTCTGTAAACGGAAAGGCCTCGGCTGCCTTTTGTGATCTGTAGATTCCACAGAGACACACAGTCGCCATAACATACTTGGAGTCAAGTTGGAGTCAAGTTGGAGTCAAGGTAAGTCTGAAGACTTTAAAATGATTACTGGTTCCCTGAAAGAAAAAGAAACAGTTGTGTAATACTGTACAATCGCTATGCAAAATGTTCATTCTTCATGCCGTTTTCCTTCCTCATAGTGACGCCGTGACCTGTGCTGATGGCTCTTCCACTTTCAGCTTCATATCTCTTACGAGCTTGGCCCAGGCGACAGCTCCTCTCTTCGCCAACTCCTCGGGGACACCGTGGTCCTCCTCTGACATCCTCCTGTTGAACAGCTCAAAGCTGACCCAACCCTCAAACCCGAGGCCCTGGAAAACAGCGGCGCAAAGTTCCCGGACGGGAAGATACGCCCCTCTTGAATATTCGCCATAAAATAGACGGCAGTTCCTTGACCAAGACATGCGGTGCGGCTGCTCGGCGTTGTAATACGGGTGAGTTTCGCAGATGGGTTCGGCAAGGCGCTCAGCATCGACGACCTGCACGTAGATGATCTTGGAGACATCAACAGTCGTGAGCAACCGTTGAATAGAATCCTTAACAGCTTGTTCGGCATCGACGACCTTTCCGGATGCTGCTGTGGGATCCGCAAAGATGCGGCCAGCAATGTTGAACGTATCGAGGCACATGCCAAAGTTGGGCCGATCAACCCGCTGGACCACCTCCCAGCAGGTCTCCCAAACGTCGACTCTCGTTCCCCATGAGAGAGACTCATAGGAGAATTGGATAGGAGGGTTGGATGCAGCACCAATATCTGCCACTTCAGCCAGGTCGGCAATGTGAAGTTCAAGATCCTCAGACACCTGCTCTGCGGGCAAGACGTTGCTGGGGATCTGAATCAAATCTGTGCCGAGGACGTGGGCTAGCTGGATCCAAACACGCAATTCCTCGATGCGGCGGGCGTGCTGCTCACGGTCGATGAGTCCCTCGAAGTGTTGAAAGGGCTGAAGGCAGATGATTTCGATGTTGCGGACGTCGCACGTCCTCTTGACGATGCCAGCAGCGGCGACTTGGTTGTCGATCGAGGCAGCGCCACCAGGCAACTGCTCGGCGACGTCCATTAGATCTTCGTGCCAGAGCTCAATGCCCTGGTAGCCATACTTGGCGGCCATATCCATCTTGTGCTCAAAGCTGTGGCCTGCCCAGCATCTGCCGAGCGACATTGTGCTGATTCCTAACCGAGAAGGCATGGTGGGCAAGATGTGAGGCTGTTGACGAAAGAATAGCAAGGGTATCTAGTGCGGATGGAATGTATAGGCAAGACAAAGGCGATTGGATTTGACGAGGTGAAAGATATTGTTATGGTATTGAAGAATCGTAGGAAGGACCTGGGAGAAGGGATGGAAAGAGTATCTGGGCCTAAAGAGGTGGACGTCCACTGGTATACATTTGCCCTCGGCAACAGGGGATCGGGAAGATTATTTGCAGCTCTCGATTCCGGTATCTAAGCAGAATGGCAATGACCGACCCATACGGGATACGGGAACTCTGTCGCAGAGCACGGTAGGCAGCTTTGCCCAATGATCTCGTCTGCTTCCGTCCTGTCCCCGGGTCACACCGGACGACCGAGGGGCGATGGAGGGAGGAGGAGGAAAGTCATTCACCCGCTACCTACCCCATCTTATCGGCGTCAGATGTTTGCAAGCATATCAATCTGGGGATTTCTGGGGCGTCCGAGGGTAGCCGGGCCAATCTTTGTGACGCTCTGCCGCATGTCTACACACCTCGAGTCTGAGGTAGGGAGATGTACGGCGCCCAGCATCAAGTGCGGTAGTTGAATGGAGGCGTGGGAAGGTAGACTGACGGCTGGTGACGTTGATCTTGTCAGGCGCCACCGGTTGCCGGGAAGAATACTTCTCCAGTTTTGAGGATAAATATTTTCCAGACTAGCACTCGGATGAGTGGGAGCACCAAGCGAACAAGGGGGAGGGGGCTGGCGTCTTTGGTGTGGTATGCCCACCATTCCAAGGCCCTAGACCGGCACTTCTTACTGGCTGTTCGCTGGAGAGTTCTTTGCCGGAAGTCCCTCTCAAAAATCGCCGCAAGGTGCCAATTGGGGAAAGCCCTGATACGGATTCTATGCGATCTCCAGAAGCCCGTTCCAGTGCCACGGACTTTTCCCCGTGTTCCGTAAGAATGATTAATTCGATACAACCATCGTTAGACCGACGAGACTCCATTTGTAGACAAGAAGAAGGGAAGAAGAGCGAGGCACAAAAAGTGGCTTCCCTCAGGCCCCATTTTCCCGCATTTTCCGTGACTGGCAATTCCCACCGGATTTTAGACTAAAAGAGCCCTGGTTTTCTCCATTTGCTGCAACTTGCCATAACGCCATTCCTACCGCTCTTCAGTTGCACGGAAGTCCTACAGATTCCATTCGAAACTACCAAACAGCCTGGAGACAAGAGACAGACAATCCTTAATCACACTCCAGTCTTCCTTTCTTACCCTCAGCCAACTCATATCCACCAACAATGGCCAGTGCCACTCCTATCGAGCAGGTGGAAGACCCCATTGCGGCCAAAATCGAGCAACTTGATCGCCATGGTTACCTATTTGGCCAAAAAATCACACACTCCCTGTCACCACTTCTGCACACCACCATCTACGAGGGCATTGGCCTGAAATGGGAGCAAATGAGACTGGACTCAGCAGACCTGCCGCTGTTCTTGGAACTCATCAAGCACCCCAAATGCTACGGCAGCGCAGTCACCATGCCCAATAAGGTTACCATCATCCCTCACCTCGACGAGTTGACGGATGAGTGCCGCGATGTCGGAGCCTGCAACACACTTTTCATCAGAGAACGCGATGGCAAGCGGATATACTGCGGCACCAACACCGACGTTATCGGCGTCCGTGAGTCTTTCGTTCAGAACGTCACCGATCCGGATGCCGTTTACCACAATAAGCCGGCTCTGGTCATTGGAGGCGGCGGCGCGGCCAGAAGCGCCGTCTACGCACTGCGTAAGTGGATGAAGGCAACCGAAATCTACCTCGTCAACCGTGACAAGAGCGAGGTCGACGCAGTCATTGAGGAGTGCTTGGCGCGGGGTTATGGGGACAACATGTATCACGTCTCCACTGTTGAGGAGGCGAGAGACCTCGAGGCCCCCGGCGCTATTGTGGCGTGCGTGCCCGACTTTCCTCCCAAGACACCAGAGGAGATTGTGGCGCGTGAGATTATCGTCGAGTTCCTGAGCAAGGATCGCAAGGGCGCTATTCTCGAGATGTGTTACAACCCTACGCCTTACACAGAAATCGGAGCTCTCGCAGAGGATGCCGGCTGGCAGGTCATCCTGGGCACTGAAGCCATGATTTACCAAGGTCTGGAACAGGTCAGTCAACTTACGAATTGTACTTCATCTTTGCAAACATCTCTGACAGCTTAAAAGGACCGTTACTGGACTGGCAGGGACGTGGACCAACTTCCGGTGCAAAAGGTAAAGGACGTAATTGCAGCAAAGCTCTCACAGCACTCCAAACTGTAAAAAATAATGATCACCATAGACGCATTGCATAGCTAGTTTCTCAGCGACTGTTTTAACAGAAAAAGATGACTTTGACGAACCGAACATTCTTGAAATTCCGATGGCTTGACATGGCTTGCAACAACTGCAACTTCCACCTCGCGGAATGAAGGGTGCGTCTTCATTGCATTGCTTTGAACTAAGTGCATGCGCATGAAATAATGTCATCCATTTCCAGTAACACGAAGCTTTCATAATTTACAACCAACTTGGTCTGTACTCAATCCCCCGTGCCAAGTCATTGGTTGTTAGGTGGGCTTGCATACATAACAAACATGGAGTGGGGGCTTATAACCTGCCGGATAATGTCTTTCCCACATGCTGGGTCACGCTTTTGAAATTCCTATACTTCTCCACATTGCGACTGTCCATATGATCTTGGCCTGAGCGGCGGATCAGTACAGCCCAGAGAGCAGCATACTGTGTACTTGCAGACTCTAGTAGTGTCATTGATATGCCAAAACTTTCCAAGACAACCAGTCTGGCACCAGAGGACACCACCAACTTGTCCAGTTCTGGTTTGCCAATTCAAACATGATATTCAGCTTCCACACACAGGGTACACCGGGATGGTTCAATTACCCTCAAGAACAATTAAAATCGACCCAAGAGACATATTTGAAAATGGCCATTTGCCTTGCTGCAACTGCCCCTTTCTAATCTCATTTGAGCGTGGCAAAGTAACTACATGTGAATATTAGAAACCTCCAACGGAAGAATACTTTTCATTTGATTCTCGGGCATTTGAAGAACAGAGTTATACTTCACCGTGATGCGAAACCTACTTGCTGTGGGCTGGATAGCATCTGTAGACTGTGACCAACCAACCCTTCAATGTCATTTCGCAACCTAATGAACGGGAGTCTCCCCTCCCGCGCGGCCAATATAGTTGAAATTGCATTTACCCCTTCGTAAATTTTACGTTCTTCTGTGACAATTGTTCGGTCAAAGCGCCATGATCTTATATGTTCGGGTTTAGTGAAAGTTCATCGTACATAGCCATACTTCAAGACGGTAATGCACATCGGCGGCCCTCGGCAAGAAAACGTTGTGGATGATCTGATTTTCTTCACAGAAATTATGTTTCCACTTCTACCCTGTATCACAGTGACGAAATAGCTTGCGTCTCCAGATAATGGACCAAGGGCGGCTCATAACCCTTGGTTTGTAACTGTACCGCGCATATACATTCTGAGCTTCAGGAACATTTACCCGGCGAGCGCTCTTGTTTCCGTAAGCCCGCAGTTATCCCTGCACGTTCGGTCTTCTCGTACCACAAATGAGCCTCAGATTGGACCATTCTCTCCACGCTGTGCTTACGAAACATGCTCAGGTTTCGCGAGGTACATGTACCAGATCTTACGTGTTACGAGGCCCATTATTGGGTTGAAACTAGATGAGTATTTGAAGTCGACTCTTCCGACTCTGGATTGCCTTGTTCGACTTGAACTTACACCTTTGTCTGCGCCAACAAGAACATACGGATACACAACCACCCAGACGGGCTGCCAAACGGCTGGATACAATTGAAACTCTCTGCCCTGCCGTGAAAGCCAAGCGCGGGACTTTTCTTACTTTGCTTACTGCAACTCATGCAGCACCTCGGCTTGGCATCGGCATCACCCTTGCTCAATTTCCTAGTTCAGCTTTCTTCCCCCTCTCCGTCTCGACACCTTCATTCGCTCTACCCCCACTCTGGCGTAGACTTGTACTTGTACTTGTGTCTCGAATGTGACTCGATGATTCGTTTTATGGATCACTTGGGGAATCGGCTCGGGATGGAAGCAAGCGCATGCCTGGAGATTGGAATCTTGGAATATCCATCTAGCTGCTCTAACCATTCAAACGTCCTTCATATCATATTAGTAAACCGTGAACCCATTCATTAAACGCTGTCCTTCCTCTCTACCTGGTTGATTTCCGCACCATCAGACTTTTCTCCGGATCCTTCGTCGGAGTACTGTCTGAAGCCCTGCTCGTCCGCCAACTCGGACATGATGGTCTTGTTTGCTCTCCAGACAGGCTTAATTGTGAAGAGACGATCCATAGTCTCGAGAGGAATAGACTTGGTCTCAGGCATCAGGAAGAAGACGAAGATGGCTGAGCAAATCATGAGAGAGGCAAAGAAGAAGTAGACCCCATAGCCCCACGCATTAAACATTTGCGGGGTGAAGCGGGAGATAATGAAGTTCCAGAACCAGTTGTTGGCAGCTGCGCTAGCCTGGCCGAGAGATCTGAGAGTACGTGTTAGTGGATAGTCGTAAAAAGCCTGGCGCAGATCTCAACATACCTTGTGTTCTGGTCGAACATCTCAGAGTTGATGACCCAAGGGGTACCGTTCCACGAGGGCGTGTAGAACACTGTCCAGAGATAGAAGAACACCATGGCAGAGATACCGCCACCAGAAAGACTGCCACCAGTTCCGGATGCAGGGTTGAGAGCAAGGTAACCGCCAATGTACCACATGCACAAGGAACCGCCGATGGCACCAATCATGAGCAAATTGCGGCGACCAAGGTGGTCAATGAGCCAGAGAAGCCACACAAAGGTGACAATCGTCTTGACGACACCAAAGATGCCAGTTGTGAGGAAGCTCGTGTTGGTACCGGTGATGCCAATGCTCTTGAAGACCGTGGGGCTGTAGTAGTTGATGGCGTTGATACTATTAGGGGTCATGTTAGGACTCGGACGTAACTTGAGATTCATAGAGGATTGCTCGCTCACCCAGATCCGTTTTGCCACAAGAAAAGCATGCCGCCCAGGAAGAAGCGCCACTGGACCTTACTCTGCTTGAGGGAAGCGAAGGGCTTCCAGAAACCGGCACCGACTTCCTGGCGGTATCGCTCAAGGTCGGCGTCAATGTATTGGACCTCCTCGATGATGTACTTGTCTTCAGGAGACAGGTTTCTATGAGAGAGAGAGAAATGGTCAGCCTGAAAGGTTATTAGCGCAATGATGGACTGTGGGGCACATACCTCATCCAGCAAAGTGCCTTCATCGCCTCTTCTCTCTTGTACTTGGAGAAAAGCCAGCGGGGAGACTCGGGGATGAAGAAAGCCCCGACGAGCAAAAGGCCGGCAGGAATCAGCTGAACGGCGAAGGGAATGAGCCACTGGCTGTGGCTAGGGGCCATGGTAGAATCAACGCCATAGTTGATCCAGAAGCCGACGAGGCCACCGATTTGCCACCCGAGTTCGTAGATGCCGACAAGACGCCCACGCACGGCGGGAGGAGAGAGTTCCGAGATGTAAATGGGGGTCATGTTGGAGCAGCCACCCACACCAATACCAGCGAGAACTCTGCCGGCGAGGATGAGACCGAGGCCGCGCTCACGGTTGGCGCCGAGCATCATGCCAGCACCAAGGAGGAAGACTGTAGTGAAGAGCATCAAACTCTTCTTGCGGCCGAGGAAGTAACTGCTGACGTAGGCGAACAGACTTCCGAAGAAGGCGCCAGCCTGGTAGACAGAGACGATGTTGGACTTGAGCAGAGCCAGACCGTCCTTGCTATAGGAGGCAAAATGGAACTCCTCCATGAAGGAGGGCAGAGCGAGGGTGGTTCCGATGAAGGCAGAGTCGTATCCGATGGTGCAACTGGCGAAGGACGCGATGATTGCGCAGAAGTAGACGCGCCAGTTGTACACCGCCTTGGGCGTCGGGCGGTCCTCTACGAGAGTGAGGAGAGCCATGGTGATGGTATGATTGTCTTCGAAGCGAGGCTGAGACCGTCTGAACTCCAAGTCAAGGCCGGGGTTGAAGGGTTAAGAGTCTTAAGGAGAGAAGGAAAGAAAAGAGATTGCAAAGGTCCAGGTTGACCTTTGTTATATGGATGCGTCAGGGCTCTTACTCTCCAACAAGTTGGCAAAGACTGACTGACAGGTGGCGCACGTATCGGTTCGTCTGGGGTAAAGTCTGGGGGTCTGGAGCAGCGGAGTTTGGGTCATCCCATGGGGAAGGAAATCGAGCAGCTGGACCGTGAACGAATGGGATCTGGGGTAGGCTCCGCGACCAATCTCGCCCATGTGTATGGAGATTCCGAAATGTTGACTCTGGGGTGAACGCTTCTCCCTCCGACTAGAGGCTTGTTGGACTGGCGCGCCGTCTCCAAACCGGAGCAAAATCTGCAACCTGTGACTGACTCGTTCTCCATAACGCGTGGATAACGTGGAGCCCGGCAGACATGTTCTTCTCCGCACCAACTATCTGTTTCCGAACTAGACCCAATCTCGTCGACCCCCAAATGCTGGAGAACCCCTGTCCAGACCAGGGCCGGGGGTTGAATATTTATCCTGTCAGCGCTTCTCTATTGCCATTCGACTGTCTCACATTCCATGTAGACGTCGTCCGACGTCCCAACTAATGGTTTACCAACCCAACGGAGTGATCACAATGCGGGTGAAGAAGCCGTTCCCCGGCTTTCTCTGCCTGAAAGCAGATATGGGGAACATGCCTGGCCTACGGGGTGCATGCTGTCAAGCCGGCAGGGGCTTAGATCAGGTTGCTGACGTGGGACAGAGATTCGCCAAGGTGGAGTTGAGAATATCCGGTCAAGATACGCCAACCAAGCCACCGGGACGCTCTCCAAGGCCTGGCCACATGACGACGTCGACAACTCACTCAACCTGTATGTTGTTCTTAGGTGTTGCTAGCGGAGACAGCTATTTTGCCATCGTCGGCCGGATGATAGTTTTTTGCCGCCAAGCACTGTGAGTTCTTGGTGTTGAGCGCGTCCCACCTGTGATGGAGCAGATGGACCCAAGATGCGATGTGGTCGTAATTGTAAATGAGGCGCACATGGATCTCTCTGTCTGAGAGGTGTTTTCAAGGCCACATGGATCCAGACCAAACCTCACATGCATCATCTTAACCTTAAGTCTCCGCACTGAAGAACCCCACATGAATAGTCTCATCGCCACAAAAATGGTTCTCGATAATAAACTTGGTACGTGCCTTTAAACAACCAGGGTGGAGGCATGCTGAGGCATATTGGCAGGCTATGCTTCGTAACCACCTCCTGACCACGGCTCAACAGCCAAATAAGGGTAAAGACAGCTTGACGATTTCAAGCTGCTGTGGAAAAACGTTATGCTTTCGTTGGATGCGGCGCTTGGCGTTGAGTCTGATTCCTGATGATTGTAATTCCGTTGCAGCCTGCCTTTCACTCTACCGGAGCTAACTTTCTAAAGTCCTCGCGAGTAAAAAGAGGCCAGAACCCATAGTCTTATCGTTGGTGAATGAGGGTCAACAAATAAGAGAGATAAGCCAACTGGAACTTCCTCAGGGAAAGAGACAAAAAAGGCTAGACAGTCCGAATGTACAAATCACTGTGTTTGGCGTAGCCGCCCTGGATGAACACTTCTTCTTCACACCGCAAGTTTTGTTTGCTAGCATTGCTACATTGGCCCACCAGAACATGGAGGATGGGGAGATACCAGCGAGATGCAGAAAGTATTTCCAGAGATTGGAATCAATGCTCATTTTCTACCAAGGTTCATAATACATTATACGGCTCACATCCCCCCATACTCTCCCCGGAGCATGTCCGTCAGATCTGACCCTGGGGCAAAGCCGAGATTGGCCATAAACTGCGGGTCGGACTCCATGCTATCTGTGCAGTCGATGGAAGCAAGCTCGTCCATAATGGCGTCGTAATCCACGCCGTGGGCGCCTTGCCCCATGAGGTAGGGGGCCTGAGCGGACGACAAATGCCCCATGAAGCCTGAAGGAAAAGCATCCAGCTGGCTCCCTGGCGTAAATGGCATTGTTCTCGCCGTTGATGGGCTCACAGACGACGCTGTTGGTAAAAAGCCGTTACTGTTAGGGTGATGGTAGGAGTCCGCGTGCATGGAAAATGGTGGAAACTGTGAGTTTCTGCGAGCAGATGGATGCTGTGAGAAGTGAGCTACGGCCGGCTCGACCTGAGCTGGTGTTTGCTCGCTCGATTCCGCGTCCATGGGAGAAGAGTCCACGTTCATCGTCCGATCTTGCCAGACAGACATGAGGCTCCTCATCAGTGAGTTCCACCGCGTCTTGTCATCATCCCGGAGAGCTTTGACGCAACTTTTGGTGTTGGCGATGCTCATATATGTGACCAGGAGTGGCGAAACGCCGGCTGCGCCAAAGTGAGAAATCGAGCTCTCCAAAACCTCCATCAGACCCCAAATCAGAGACACTCGAGGGTCGGCCATCAAAGTCAAGGTCGCACCGAGGAAGGTAGCCTGTATGAGGAAAGCCGATGGAAGGATGGGTATCGTCGACGCTCCAAAGACTACTGAATTGCAAAATGAGAAACGGGGATCAAGCACTTGGACAAGGTTCGCGGCGCCAATCTTTGGCCCTGCGCTCCCAGACTCGACACTCTGATTTAGAGTGCGAAAGAATTGGTAGAGCTGATTGAAGGAGCTCAAAGACTGTGCAGGCTGTACAGCAGCTTCGACATCCTCCAGCCCGAAGCCGGCCCTCGGAGCCCACGGTGCCCATTCCTCTGATCCGCTCTCCTCTGTTGGCCTTTCTTTCATGTCGTTTGTCCTCATGTGAGGCGTCTGACCAAGCCTTAGGGAAACAATGGTGTCCAGCATGAGACAGGCCATCAAAACTCGATCCAAAGCTATTGAGTACGCTTCTTGCGTCGAGGATGCCGACAGCCCCGAAATTGAGACCTGTCCACCGTTTCTTGATCGTCCATCCGTCAAAGCCATGGCACCCCTGACAGCTAGACCGATCAGCAGAGAAGCTGCCCCTGCGTTGTCCTGCCCGAGCTTTACTAGGGAAAGTACCAGAAGAGCTTTCACATGGCCCAGTGCCATGTCGGTTTCTACCGGTATCAGGCTGCGGGCTGCTGCTGTTATCATACTGGGTCGGTCTGGTGGTTCTGAGCCCCCTGGAGGTCGTGCTGACGCTGCATCCTGGAATGCCCCAACAGCGAGAGCGCACCATAGCTCAGCATGAGCCGCACTATTATTCGAATCTTCTGGGTCGATGTCGAGGCCGTCTGGAGGATACGAGGCCGCAGCGCCATCGAGAGTCTCCTTTGAGTTTAGTATCGGAAGCCAGCTGTGGGTGTACGAATAGTAGACCTCTAATAATTGAGGGAAATTTCTTGGTAACTTGAACCTTCGCCGAGACCTGGAGCCACGGCGTTGCCTCGGTGCTGGTTCCTTCGGGGCGGCGTCTGGTTTGCGGTCGGTGGCATTAGGTTGCGGAGAGGCGTCAGGACCGTCTAATGGAGCCTCCCCGTTCCGTTTGTTGCGGCCATCGGCTTCGGCATCCGAATCATCTCCCGAGGTGTCCTGGCGGGGACTTACACCGTCTTTACCGGAGAGTAGCCGGTCAATATCCTTGTGAACACGGCATCTCCTCCATCTCTTGTGAAGCCTGTTCCCTGCCTCGCTGTCCTTGTCGAGCAGAAGAGACTGGCCGGTGCCGCCCTCCTGCGTGAGCAGGCCGGCCAGCTTTTCTTCAGTTCCAGGAACCTGGTCGAAGAGCCATACGAGGGCAAGCTCGAGTGTTCGGATCAGACCGGTCTGTACGCCGCGCTTCTTCGGTGCGACGTTATATGTACATGGCCGCGACAAAGTTACACAGGAGAAGCATTGAGGCTGGACGCCATCACATTTCTCTCGGGCACTGTCGTCATAGTTAGCATAAGTTGCGTTCGCCCGTGTAGAAAGCGGGTGAAGATGGCACTGAGATGAACACCAGAGCCGATATCACAGGCAATGTGCAAAACGGAATCTACGTAAAGGTAGCTACGCCGACACGCTTGTGACAGAGAAGTATCTAGAGTCGCCAGTCCTTGGAAATCCAGCCGCTTGGGGGAACTGCCGGATAGAAAGGCGATAGAGTCGAAAAAACGAGAGAATGACAATAATGGTGCTGGATTCTGCTTGCCTTCTGCATTGGTCGCACGCTCGAGATACCCTCTGGCGCTTTGGGACAGAAGTCGAGGTGACACTGGTCTCGGCATCTTGAGCCTTTCTCTTGGATGGCATCCTTCAGTCGTAATCAGTCGTAGCCGCAAGCGGCAGGGCAGCTCCAATGGCTCACGCCGCGGGGGACGGCATAGAGGGCGCGGCACGAGAAGCGTTGAGGTCGACGAGGGAGCTGCGAGGGCAAAGAGCACGCGCTGCGGGCGATGGTTGAAGCGAAGTGAGCGACTGGGGTTGTGATTTGCGAGGGGATATTGCGTTTCGTTGCGGCGGGCGACGGGCGACGGGCGGGACGAGAAAGGTCTGGTGGCACGCGGTCGAGCAGCAGATTCAGCAACACCGCCGGTACGGATAGCAGGAGCAGTTTGGATAGTATCAGCTCAGCAGCAGCCGTAGTAGCAGCAACAACAAGCAATGGTAAGATTGACGTCGTTTTTGCTTCTTCTTCTTCTTCTCCAAGGTTTCCCGCGCGCGCGCTGTGATGAACGGAGGTGGGGAAATCCTGGGGTAACCTCAGAGGCCGACGCTCGCGGTGCCGCCCTCAAAGGTTGTTGCTAGATCTCGGACCTCATGGAACTAAGGGCAGGCTGGAAGGCTGGTCAGCTGGCATTTCTGTGGCATTAATTGGTTACGTGACAGCGAGTACGAACAACTCGGGATGCGGGGTGTTAGGGAGACACTTTGAGTTGGGGCTATGTCTCCATAGAGTCTCCAGATCCAGAAGTCAAGACAGGAGGGTTGGCGATGCCAACTCTTGGACTCTAGCGGGTAATTGCCAGCGCATACAGAGGACAACACCCCCACGCTCACAGGTAGCTCGCTAACTCCACATACGGGGTTAAATATTTACCAGAGTATCCCCACATTAGCGCCGTGCAAGGGAGAGGGGCACCAATTTAGCACCGAGCGTCGCAACTGGCGAACGGATTTGAGGTTCCTCCCACCTGGTGACCTAACAGTTCTGCCACGGCATTCGTAGGCCCGGAACGCGACTCGACGTGGATCGACTTGACTCTTCCAGAGAGAGAGAGAGAGAGAGCTTGACCTTGTTGGATTACGGCTGAACGGCTTTGCACGAAACATAGCTCGACGATAGAGGCATTCACGCCGCCTCACTCAGAGTCTCAACTCGACACCGGCGCGTGCGCATGCATCCTAGGCTTCCTCCTCCTCCTCTTCAACCCACCTGCGTCTGCACTGCTACAGCCAGGCAGGCCGAAGAGCCATGGCGACAGCCGGAGTAAAGCGGTCCTACGTGGCCACCGCCATGAGCGATGAGGAGGACCATCACCACCACCAACTCGAGAATCCCGCAAAGTTCATCCGCGTCGACAGTCGCAATGGCCACTCTGCTTCGCCGAGCCAGCCCCAGAGCCCGAGGACCAACAGCAGCAGATATTCCTTGGCTGCGTGTTCACGACCAGCGACGCCAATTACAAGACCAGCAACACCCGTGGCCCATATCCCCGGCGAGGTTCCGCCATTCCCTGCCGATGCCTCCATTGTCCTCGCCGGCATTCGCGGTGCAGGGAAATCAACGCTCGCCATCATTGCCTCGACGGCCATGGAACGGAGGGCCGTCGACTGCGAAAAAGCCTTCCAACAAGTCACCGGCCTGACCAGCTTCGCATATAAGAGGGCCCATGGCTCCGCTGAATGTCACCGTCGACAGACAGACGTCCTTCGGGACCTCCTCGACCAGAACTCCAAGAGCACTCTGATCGTGTGCAGCTGGATGGAACGCGGGGTCCAGACTCTTCTACGGGACTTTTGTCGTACACATCCTGTCGTGCATATCGTCCGGGACGTCAAGGCTATTCAAGACCACCTAAAGATCGAAGACGAAGACAAGGCGAGGAACCTGCTGGCCGCCAGCAGCACCATTTTTCGGACATGCAGCAACCTTGAGTTCTTCAACGTATCTGAGACGGCAGACCCATGGATCGAAACCGATGCCGCGAGAATTGAGGCTCATGCTGGCGGTCAGAAGCCTCCTGCTCCCTACCTGACTCTGAAGCGGGCAGAGAGGCATTTTCTAAAGTTTCTCAGTCTCATCATGCCCAAGAGCTCCATTCCCTTCATCGAGTCGGCTTTCCCGCTGGCTTCTATACCCACAGAAGACAGACGGTTCACTTACGCCATCTCGGTTTCTTTGTCCAGCCTGCTCAACAATGAACTTGCCATTGAAGAGCTGGAGACTGGAGCTGATGCTATCGAGATCGTCGTCGACGGAATTGCGGGTGCATCCTCGCTAGACTCCGAACGGGCGGCCGATATTGCAAGAACCATCGGGTCCATAAGGAGGAGCACCGTCATACCCTTGATGTACCACGTTGTCCTTCCAGATTCTTCAGAGTCGGTGTACATGGACTACATATTGCACGGCCTACGACTCTGCCCCGAGTATCTCACTGTCGACCTCCGCCTGAACGACTTTCAACTCCTGCACATCATCTCCATGAAGAGACGTTCAAAGATCATCGGCCACCTAACGCCTGCTGCCGACTCTCCACCGTGGTCAGATCCGTTTTGGATGTCACAATATCATAGAGCGCGGCGTCTAGGTTGTGATCTCGTCCGGCTCGTCAAGCCGGTGACCTCAATCAAGGATAACTTCGATATCAGCCACCTCAAAGCCCTAGTGGAGGCTTCCACAGGCCACAAGATTCCCCTCATCGCTTACAACTCTGGTCCTCGCGGCAGACATTCCGCGGCTATGAACCACGTTCTGACCAGTGTTGTGCCAGAGAAGCCGGTAGCATCAAGTTACAATCCCAACCAACCATGCTTGACGGCAGCTCAAGCGACGCAAGCGCTGTACAACTCATTTCTGTTCGACCCCATGAAGATTTACGTGTTTGGCGCCCACGTCTCTTACAGTTTGTCGCCGGCCATGCATAATGCCGCCCTCAAGGCATGCGGCATTCCCCACCTCTATCGACCATTCTCAACACCATCCTTGAATGGGCTACGAGAGCTCATTGAGGATCCTTGTTTCGCGGGTGCCAGTGTTGGCCTGCCCTTCAAAGTTGAAATCATCACCCTCACACACTCTCTGAGCCGACACGCGCAGGCTATTGGCGCAGTCAATACACTTGTTCCTGTTCGTCGACTGAACCCCGACGGCACAATACCAGAAGACGAGAAGCTCTTCAACTGCCGCAATCGTGCCGGGCCGGTGAGGGCACTCTATGGCGAAAATACGGACTGGATCGGTATCCGGGCTTGTATTCGCAGGGGCCTCTCTCCCGCCAACGCCGTACGAACATCAAGTTGCGGCCTCATTATTGGTGCTGGCGGTATGGCTCGCGCGGCAACCTATAGCATGCTGCAGCTTGGAGTCAAGAATATCGTGGTGTACAACAGGACAATCATGAACGCGGAAAAGATGGTAAATCACTTCACTCGCCTGTTGAAACGGCACGATCTGCCACTCCTCAGTGCAACGTCGGATGTGGAAACGAAATTTCACATCATTCGAAACCTGGAGGAGCCATGGCCCGAAGATTTTCGGCTGCCGACGATGATTGTTTCTTGCATCCCGACACATAGTATTGGCGATGTCCCCGCACCCAACTTCGAGGTGCCACAGGCATGGCTGGGCAGTCCGACTGGCGGTTGTCTGGTCGAATTGGGTTACAAGACGCTGGACACTCCGATCTTGAACCAGGCGAGGAAGGTATCGCATCGGGGCTGGGTTACTATGGACGGTCTTGATCTGTTACCCGAGCAGGGTTTCGCTCAGTTCGAGCTGTTCACAGGCAGACGAGCACCGCGTAGATTGATGCGAGGAGAGGTTTTCCGTGCCTATCCCGACGGGCATGACCGCGCAGCACTCGCACAGTTGCAGCCGCGACTCAACAATATTGTCGAGCAGGAGCCATGAGTTTTCTTTCCTATGGGAGTAATGATGACTGGAGACCATGATCAGAGAGCAGCTTATTCCACACTGCTAGCCAAGATACCACAGCAACGTACACGACTGACAAATGAGTAAAAAGTAATTGACCCATGTTTCATACGCTCATTTGTAAAACTTGCGCCCGTCTTCATTGCGACGTGTTTTACTTGTTCTACAGACTCGGGCTCCCTCCATGTGCTTCTTTCATCACTGCATTGTTGTTTTGCAACCTGATCAAGCGAGTGAATCCGACGGGGACAAAAGGCTACCCAAGATACTGAGAAGAAGGGAAGCCAGACAGCCCGGTTCATGGCTCAGGGTCGGCACAACCTCCCAGGCTTCATTTCCGACTTCACTCTGTTCCTCCATCATTAATCTCTGGCGTCAGGAGTATGACGACCATCGCCCGCTGTAGTCAGCACCTTCTGGGGCAACTTTGGGTTCTCGATATCACTGCCGTCTCTCGTCTCCACAATCTCTATTCCGTCCTCCCTGGTCCAGATTGTCCACTCAACCAAGGTCTCCTTTGCAGGCACAGCCCAGCTCAGTGTCGTATATAGGAAGATCGAGATGACGAACCCAAAAATCCAATCAAAGGTGTAGAGATTTTGAGCGCCCTCAGAGATTTGAACCGCAGGGTAGCCACTGATTGCCAATGCCATGCCTGGCAAGTTTGGTGCAACCGGCACGATGAAAGCAATCAAGGCCCTCCAGTTGCAGCCTGCGATGTATCTATAGCGACCGTGAGGGTCGTATAAATCTAGCAAGAAGATAGGATGTCAGTCAACAGAGATTCAAGGAGGAAACCATGACCTACCGGGCAGATCATATCGTTGTTTTTTGACGAGCCAAAAGTCTGCTGCCATGATGCCGCTCAGAGGAGAAAGGAAGACGGCGTATGCGCCCATAAAGTTCAAAAACGTAGCAGCGCTGGCCATAATCTTCCACGGCACAATCACCCAGGCACCTATCACTGCAGCGACTATACTGCCTCTCCTGATGTTGATGTAGCGCGGGAACATGACAGTCAGGTCGTTGGCCGCGCTGATGCTGTTCGCCGTGACGTTGGTGCCGATCGTAGCAATTAGCCATGCCAGCGCCCCGAAGAAGGCAGCACAACGTCCCCCCGAGCCATTTTCTAACCAGAGACTGACGATGTCGAGCGGGTTCCAAAGATAGTCACCGTCTCCCTGGAAGACTTTCGTGGCCGACGTAGTGATGATACCCATGGTCCCACACAGGGTGAAGACGATGGGGACAAATATGAGCTGCACATTTTGAGCGTTTCTGGACTTGCTGTAGCGCAAAAAGTCCGGAATATTGATTGCCATCGTGCTCCACTGGCCCGAAACTGATGACATGCAACTCAGCCAAAGCCAGGCGTACTTGGAAGTCCCGGGGGAGACCTCGGGTTGCGACCTGAAGATATCACCACCTCCACCGGCTTGCTTCACAGCCCACCCCAAGGTTCCGAGAACTACAGCTGGAGTGGCAAGTAGCTTGACGTAGAAGAGTGGCCGGAGCTTTGTTGGGTGAATGAGCAACAATGGTAGCTGAATGATCCAGAAGAGGAAGAACCTGCGTGACTAGTGAGCACTCCAACCAACAGCAACCGGCTTCGGGAGCAGACTCACGAGCCCATTCCCATAGAGGTGATACCTGCCGACTCAGGCAAGGCATTGTGAATCCGTCCGTAGGAAGGAGCCCATGCACTCAACATGATTGTCACACACACGCTGCCGTTGACACACTACGTTTGAAGACTGATGTTAGCAAATCAGCCAAGCGTGGTACGGTACGTACGGTTCAGTACCTGTACACCCAGCCAGAACATGGCGAGGATAGCTCTACTGATAATGGCAAAATATCTTGGGTAAAAAGTCAGCTTCAAATCCATGCGGTAAGTGCTTGGTAGATCAACCAGGTCCATTTCATCCATACCTCAAGTGGAACCCGAAACTACCCGTGGCGATGACACTAAAGGGGACATGTAGGCGACTTCCAATCGCTCCATTGAGGACCATTGCTATTGCGATACATGTTGTCCCAACAAACATGATGGGAATCGCCTCCCGCCAGCTGAGCCCGACCGCAAGTATAGACCCGCCGGTCTGCAGAGTCGAGAGACTCATGAGATCAGTGCTCCAGTAGGCCAGGATCGTCCATAGCGACCAAGTCCGCATCGATACCGGTACGGGGTCCATGTCCGGGTTCGTTCGTACACCTTCTGGCGCAATGGCGCTGGGGTGCTTGGGAAGCTCCCATGCCTCAATCGACGTACATCGCCGTCTCGCTTCTTGCATGTTGATGGTCTTCATCTTTGGCGCTCAAGCTGTTGGGGTTCTCATGCAAACCAAAGGCAAAGTCACCCTTCCGAACCTGGATTGAAGTTACGATCACAAGAAGGGCACTTCCGAGAAAATCGAGGTATGCCAACAACCTTGCGGGTGCAGAATTGCAGAAGACCAAGCCACGGCGAGGAGTAAGACATGACCTCACCTATGTAGTCCGCAAGCATCCAGCTTTATGCAAAGTAATACATCCACAGATGTGACCTTTCTTACTCTGTACGACCTGCATTTGCGAGATTGGCCCCGGCCAGCTCCGCAACCTGCAGTCCAAGAAGACCATGGCCATATCGCCAACGGCTATTTGATCGGGGTTGGCTATTCAACCATGGTCTTGAACGACTATCTTCGGCAAGCAAGTCAACCAAGTAAGCCTAGTCTTTGGACAGACGCAGATAACGAGGCGACATGGAGGGGATGTTGGGCTGTCGATCGAGAGCGCAGGGGTTGACGCACCAGAGTGGGATTTGCGTGGCCAATTGCAGTCGGCGTCCTTATCAACACTCGTCATTTCTTCCTCTTCCACCTGTGCGAGGGAAGGCCAATTGCTAACCGAAGCTACCTTACCTACACGTAGTGTGGCGTCGTTGAGGCGACGATGCAGCATTTGCATTAGACAGCAGGTATCCGAAGGGAGGGGCTTTCTGTGGCGTCCATTCGCTTGTTACCTTGATAACCAGATACGATGAACTCTTTAAAGCGCAATCTCCTCGCCCAAGTTGGGCGTTGAATCATCAGGTTCAATGTTCGACAGAGACTCCAATCAGGTGGAACAATGAAGCGCCGTTGAGGCAGATACTTGACTTGGAGAACAGTCGCTCGCGATGAATTCAAGACAGGGAGGGTGGGTATTCATACTTCATACACGACCAAAAACACATCCAAAAAATATACAAAATGCCCCTGCTTTTAATGCAACGTTACAGAACCACTATGCTGTGCTCAGCTTCAAGACAGCTTTTCATCACGCTTTCCACTGGGATTGTGCCCGATGGGTTGAATATCCTCCGAGTCGGCCCCGCGGGCGCTCTCTCCGCCGTTGACGTCCTTGGGAGTGACGTTTCCGGTGGTAGGGATGATATCGTGACCCTCCGTGTCCTCAATCTCTTCAGCGAGCACAAAGTTGAGAAGCATGCAGACGAACGCCGTAATGGCAAAGCCCGTCTCCATTACGAGTACAATGGCGTCCAGGAATCCCTTCAGGGCGTGGTTGTTGCCTGAATACGTAAAGACTTTGTCAAAGTAAGTCGGCACGAGGGTGGCGCCGTAGCCGAGTGTGAGACCAGCGGTCAAGATGAAGCGGTTTCGTCGGTTGAAAGGCACACCCTTTGTGATGATGGCCATGCCGGAGACGGCGACAGCCGTGAAGAGGAACGAGGTCATGCCGCCGAGGACGGGGGAGGGAATGGCGACGAGTGACGCAGCGAATTTGGCGAATACGCCCATAATGATGAGGAAGAAACAGCTGGCTGTTGTTAGTCAAGGGGGTTCTTGAGAAATTCAAGGTTGGTGATGGAAAACGTACCAGCAGTAGCCGGCGCTGCGGTTGGCACAACGGGTGAGAGCGATGACTCCGTTGTTTTGAGCAAACTTTCTCTGGTCAGTTTTGGATCGTTCAAATTTGGACACAATTCATCAGCTTACGGTTGTCATGGGAGTGATGGTCATCAGGGCTGCGAGAATACCGTTGATGCCGTCGGCAAGGACACCACCCTGAATGCGGGACTCGAAGAGACGGCCCTCAACCTCGAGGCGAGAGACATCACAGGTGGCGCTGATGTCTCCAATGGCCTCCGTGGCGCAGACAATGTACACGGCTAGCAAAGGCCTGTCCATGATGTTAGCTTCGCCCCTTCCATACCAACTGTTGTAACGATTTCGGGAGCTTACAGAATGAGCGGCCCGTAAAGGGTGAGCTTGAAGGTGTGCACCCAGATGAAAGAGGCAGCAGGGGCACTGTCGATGCCGGAGCGGTCAAAGTAGCCAGTCGCGGCGGCGATGATACATCCTAGGAGCAGGTCAGCAACGAACCAAACTGGCAGGATGAGAGAGCCGGGGTTGCTAGCAACTCACCAACGAGAAGGCCGATGACAACGGAGGTCGACTTCATGATCGGGGCGCCGAATCGCTCGCAGAGAATGATGGTGATGAAGACGGAAAATCCCAGGCCCAAGTACTCGGCGGAGCCCCAGGGAAGAGCATGAGGCGCGGAGATGTTGGGGCACTTGGCGAAGTAGTCGGAAGTAGGGCTGGCACAAGGGCCGGAGCCACCCATCCAGTCCTGGAAGGCAGTCTCGATCAGGTGAATGCCGATGAGCATGACTGAGCACACGTCAGATATCTCGTCTTTTGACCACGGGTCCAACAGTAAAAACACGTTCTAGGGGCTTACCTGTCGGGCCAGTCACGATGGGCGGGAAAATGCGAAGCATGATCTTTGGCGGCATGAAGGAAATGGCGATTTCAATCAGAGCGCAGATGGCACTGGAGCCGATGATGGCTTCGCGCTGTCAGTGGGACAAATCAAGCCAAGAGGCTCAAGAGCAAGACTAACCGCCGTATCCATCAGGGCAAGGGAGCTTGTTTCCCTGGGCGTCCATCGGGCAGTAACCATTGGCATACATTTGCGAGAGGGCTCCCTGGGCGACGGGAATAATGGCAAAGGAGATGCCGACTACCGAGATCAAACCAGTTCCGATGTAATAACTACATGAAGGTGTAAGCCTGGAATGCCTTACAAGAGGGACGCGCTTCCTCTTACGGAGTCTTGAAGATGTGGAATCTGGTGATTTGGATCATGGACAACAAGCCGGAGACAATCAGAGCTGTTGAGACGAGGTATTGTTGTATCTCCCCGGTGAGGTTGGCACCGGCCGCGCCACTCAGCAGGATGGGCGGCGTGATGATGCCGGCCAACATGGCGAGGGAATGCTGGAATCCTAGCAACATGGCCAAGAGCGTAGGCATCCGGTCGTTCAGGCCAAAGAAGGGGGCGGATCTGCGACTCTTTCTCATGAAGGGCAGGTTCGGGGTGAAGAGAAAGGCATAGTCGTAGTCGCCAATCAGGCCGTCCTTGGTGAAGAATCTGTTCTTGGTGCTGCGAAGGCGATCTCCAATCGTCCGCTTGGGAGGGGTCCCAGGGACGATTTGGGATGGGCCCTGATCTTCGTCCATGATGTTGCCGTCGTTTTGCGTCGTGCAATCGGTAGGACTGGGGGGGGGGGGACTTGGAACAAGCGACGAGCCACTCGAGCACTCGAGATTGACAAAGATCACCGTCGGCTGCGCGGATTGAAGAGCAATTTGCACTCGTCGACGATGCAGGCAAGGCAAAGCAAGGCAAGGCAGAGAATTTGACCCGACGGTATCCACGAAATCACCATCAAAAGGCAGGGTTGTGGATCTCTCTTTATATATCGGAATGACTCGATTATTATGTGCATGGGTGAGATCCTTTTAGTTGATGGTATCGAGCAATCAGCTTCAGCCGCTATCAGCAGGATAAGCGGCTCGGAGCGATGTGAATGGCTGGCGATAGTATCCGTTAAAAAAAAAAAAAAAAAAAAAGTGTATCCCCAGATGAGCGGGCCCAGTTCAGGCGTAGGTTGCATGGCTGGGAGAGGGTGCCATGCTCAGCCGGGGTGCCGGGCGAGCAGAAGAAGACTGAGGGTCGAATCCAGAGCGACACGGGCTGCGTCCAGACACGGCCTGGATGAATGGGGGTTGAAGGGAGAGAGAGGGTGGGTTGCCAGTGACAAGGGGCGGCGGGAGCTTGTGAAAGAGAGAGTCTGGAGATACTTCCTTGGGGCGCTGAAGTCGCTGCTGGTCACGATGTAGATGGCATGTCAAGTCTGGGGGGGAAGAGCAGACAATTAGTCTACCAGTTACTCGGTATCTCCATGTTGCTATTAGTGACATGACAGAGCATGTCTGATGCAGCGGCCCAAGAGCACCACCCGCGCTACTGCAAAGTGACCGGAACACCTTCAGAACCAACGCCAGCACCCACGCCAGCACCCACGCCAGCACCCACGCCAGCACCCTGAGTCGCTGAAATGTGGGGGAACTCCCCGGCATCGCTCCCGCGTGCGGCGTGGCACACCAGGAGAATCCCGCCCTCATTGTTCGAGTGCCTCTTCGGGCAGATCCTACTAGACGTCTACAGCACATGGGCCTGGCACAACTGAGCTGCTCGGATGCGGCGAGCTGCGAAATGCAAAGCGGGACGATGGACCATCACGTTGCTCAACTGCCATGGCTCGCCTTGTGCGATCTCCGCGGGGGTCCGACTCTCAGCGCATTCGGCTCACTAATTAGTTATCGATACATCTTCTCGGCGGGTGATGGACTCTGTTTGCTCCGTCCTGCCGCCATCTTGTCCGACGCGATGCCATGGCCGCTGCTCGCCGCCGGCCACATGAAGCTGTCATTTCTTGTTGATTCATAACACACGGTGGCGAGACAAACACGAGCTGTGGTGTAGCAGAGAATTCCATCATGCCATTGAGAAATTGGCAACTATGGTGACTTTGATAAGAGTCGTTTGTGGGGGGCCTGCTTCGTGCGCGAATAACAAGCGGCCGCCTGGTCCATTGTTTGGCTTGTAGCCAACAACTTTAGCATTTGCAACTCTTCAACAAGCCGACGATGCCGCTTTGCGTCAGCTTCACATCGATCTGATGCCACTTGGACAGCCTTCACTTCTGCACAGTGCACACCGAAAGGTTATGGGTAGATATTGCGCAACATAACACACCTCTCGACGCATGCCATTCCAGGGCAACCCCGGGCCCCCAAGAGCCCCAATGGCCCCCAAAGAAGCAAATCGTCTGCTTAGATCCGGACTGGTGTAGAGATAAGACATGACCGGGCCACCCAGGCACCCCAGAGAAGCGCATACCAAGTCCCCGTAAAGATAAGAAAGCACCCCAGGGCCCAAACGAGTCAAGGACGGAATCCCGGGAGATAGAGGCGTCGACATCCGCGACACAGCGCCGATTTCATTGGTCCAGTCTGCTGCCGAGACTCGGAGATGCAGCTCTTCGGCACGGCTGGGCGGGATGAAGCATTGCAATCAACGCGTCGCCGTCTGCCAGAAACAGCATAACCACCAGAGAGCTTCTGTCTGCCATCGGCGGGCTCCGACAGCAAGGGAGAGCTTCCCTTAAGGATCTCGCCGGAGACATCTCACCAAGTTGGCGAGCAAATGGGAGGTTATCTCCGATTCGGACAGCCCAAGCACCGCGGCAGCACGGCCATCCCCTGATCCATTATCTATTCCACACTATGTGAAGCTGTCGTTTCCGATTACCAAACGTTTGCTTTGCTTTGGTTTGATTTGATCAAGTAAATCGGCTGGATAACGAGCTGTCGAGCTGATTGCGACCTGTGAAAGGAAATACAACACATTGGAACGCGCGCGGCAAAGCACGTCGAAGCCATCTGTCCCATCCATGACTACTGAAGTGTCGCGTGCGAAAGATCGAGACATTCCGAGTTCACGAAGGCTGAAGCAAGTGCTTTCTGTCAATCATGTCCTCATGTTACGGCACCACGAGGTGTTTCTTTCTCCTAGTTTTCTTCTCAGACTTTACAGATGTCTCTTTCCAGACCTCTCCTGTCTTATTCATTCGACTACTGACGCACCGGTCCGTCTCTCGTTCATCATCATCGTCGTCGTCGTCATTGTGGACGCCATAACACCACAAAAAAAGAAAAAAAGGAAAAAAAAAAAGGGACATCGCGATCCAAAGATGCCAGGTCTACTCAACACGACCCCAGTCACATATATACAACCCAACCACATTGCCCTTTGATCAGAATGTCCTCGGCCAAAATTCATCGATAGTCGTCCCTCGTTCCACGAACTACGTCCTGTAGCGATCCGAATCGTACCCGATGATATTCATTCAGCTGCTGCCGCCCA
Organism: Colletotrichum orchidophilum; assembly: GCF_001831195.1. Lineage (NCBI taxonomy): Eukaryota > Fungi > Ascomycota > Sordariomycetes > Glomerellales > Glomerellaceae > Colletotrichum > Colletotrichum orchidophilum. The sequence continues at coordinate 653,070 of NW_019172957.1, forward strand.
GACTCCCGCACAAACCCGAGCAAACCCTTGTGCTTCTTCTTGAGACACTGGCCCAGCTCCGCTTCTGTTTTGGCACCACACTGGCATACGTTCGGCGTGCCTCCAAACCTTGACCTGGCCTCGGAAGTCGGGAACATGATGCTGATGCGCCGGACGTCCTTCCAGACAGCAGCAGCATACTCCTTCTCCCCTCGCCGCCCCAGGGCCAACTTGGCCAGATTCCAGTCCATGTCGTCGTCTCGGCTTTCATATCTTCGCACCGATAGTTCGGCGTTGCCTCGGCCCTGCTCAATGGCAGCAATCTGACACGATGATCCGTCCCGTCCTGCCCTGCGGCAGTTGCACCGGTCTGGGTTGACCTCGGTATCTTCGTCAATATCTATAGTCACCAGTGCTCGCTTTCCTGTCTGCATGTTTTGCGTGAATAGCACCAGCATTGGCTTGGGGGGGCGTCTATGGACAGTCCCAGTCGTATGCCCGCCAATGGTGACGGTCACAGTGTGCGCATCGCTTCCACTCGAACTGTTGTTGGAGGGGGATGTCGTTGTCGAGAAATTGCTTGAAACGCTAAAGGTCCGATCAGGTCGACTGTTGACTGTCGATACGGATGGCGCCCTTGATTGCCATGATCCCGGGAGCAGAGAGGAAGACCGAGGGCTCGCAGGCGATGTCGATAATGTTGCCTGCCGGTTAGCACTGGGCGGTGACGCCGCCGTGGTCTGCGTGCTACCCGACCCGACCGGTCGTCTCGGTATAGCCATGGGAGGTCGGGCTCCAAACTGGCCGGTGATTGTTGGCGGTGATGGCATCGAATGACTCCGCGCCGCGCCTACAGCCGCCGAACCGCTGCTGTTCCACATGGACACGGTCTCCGTAAGGCTAGTAGTGAAAGGATTTGCGGTGTTCCATACGCTGCGGAGGGTACTCTGTCTCGACGTCGTGCTAGCTGGCGGAAACACCCCAGACTGGGATGGTGATGCGGTTTGCTCAAGTGTAGCCTCGTTGTTAGTCACAAGCTGGCCATCGAGCTGCTTCGGAACCCATAACTGCACACACGCTCCCTCGACGATGGGATTTCCTCTTCCGGAAACGACGAAGCTGACCATGGCTTTATATCTATTGGTGTCAGCTGTTGGCAAATATGACTCTGTGAGTGTATGATGCTTACTGGCTGTAATTATCAAACGCCTTGAAACCAGTCACAGCTTGTTGGAATTTGGCGGCATCTTTCAACTGCGTAAAGGCCAGCTTGGCGATCCGTTCATCCTTTCGCAGAACCATGTCCCATGCGCCAGAGTTGGACGGCACAGCGTAAAGGGGATTTAGTATGACAGTCGTGATATCGAAATCAATGGTCTCGGCTACTGGATGTCAGCAAACGCACAACACTATCTGACTGGGGATAGCATGCCTTGACGACGCGCGTTCCTACCCGTCCCTCCTAGCTCGACGCCTGAGATGTTGATCCTGAAGCGCTTACCATCGGCGCCCATCCGGCGAAGCAGCTGAAGCTTCCTCTCGACGTTGGCAGCGGCGCCCTCCAACGGTCTGGCGAAATTCAAATCAGCAGCCGCTCACATTGCATCAGGGCCTAGCGCCAGGGCAGCACGTACGCATCCATGACTTCCTCCATGAGAGCATCCCTCGTCACCACGTCCACGAGCTGTGCAAGCTCTTTCTCGGGCCATATGTCAAACATTTCAGGTGTTACACTCGCTAGACTTGGCAGTACAAGTTCTTGTCTGAATCGATCGCATTGCGACGCAAGATCCTAGCAAAATGTCAGTCCTGGACACCGCAGCATCAGAGTCTCGGCCTACGTCTTCTAGCTCCTGAATATACGAAGGCCAATGGGATAAAGTCATAGCAGACTGAGTCATTTCGGGCAAGTCGCGAATCCGTCTCATCAGCCAGATACACTTCAAGAGGTTGATGTACTGCTCCAGCTCGGGAACCCTGTTTTCCACCAGCATCCCAGCGGTGAAGCCGATGGTGGATTTGTGGTAGTGGATAACGAAAGCATCTGCCATCTCTTGGAGGCTTGGATCGAGAGCGCCATCTGGTCTGTCGGTCGTCCATGCTCGCTGAAACCCATCGTCGATATTTTGCGGCACCTCGAGCTGAATAGGTTCCCGTTGAGCTTGCTGAGCCAGGGCTTGCTCGAGATCAGGGACGAGAACTCCAATCAGGCGATGCAAATCAAGGTGTAAGTCCATCATGCGTCGGGCAAGGTCTTGATGGACGAGACGTATATCTTCTCGAACCCGGCACAGAATATCACTGGCGCTATCAGGGCTCCGAACTAACTCATAGCATCAACTGGCAGCGGATGGGACTTACATCTCGAATGGCTTCAGTACGTGAAGAACCTTGGAGTTGTGTAAGGCTATGCGCGCTCGCAAACGCTCTGCCGCCGGCGCCACAAGAACATTCCACTCGATGTTCCTGAGAGGGCCGCTGCTGAGGCGGTAGCGATGATTGTTTTCTATCAGAGTGCAGCATTCTGTGAGAGTCTCTTCATAGTCACCTATGATCTCATCAAGGGACGAACGGTCCCATCGCAAGGGCTTGAAAGCGCCTTCTTGGCGGAGTGATTGGTCGGCCTTGTTCACCACGCGGTTGAGGATATCGAGGTTCTCAGCCAATCCTTTGACATCGCGACCAAACTCTGAATATTGCCGGGCTGCGGTCACCGCATGTCAGTGATGCCAGCTCAAGTTATGGAGGCTTCCTTGAGTTGAGTTGTGGCTTTTGCAATGAAGGCGCCACTGATTCCCAGAGAAAGACCAGACATATATTTTCAAACAGAGTTATACGTGTGAAGCAAGGCATGGTGGTGGAAGTGACGATCTAAGAAGGTGGCATTCCTTGCGCCGAGGAACTCACTGGCGTTGAAGTCATTATCCCAACCAAACTTGTACACATCCCACGCGAGCTTGCTGAAGTTGATGACATCCCCCAGCTGGATTGGCCCTGCCATTGGGGGTAGCGAGGCTAGGGACAAGGATTTCCTCTGTCAAATGCGCCTTATAAGATGATTGGCATTGAAGGGGCGATGGTGTCAAAGCGAGTGAGGAAGACGACTAATGGAAATTCCCAAAAGCGGGCTTCACCTCGATGGCTGTGAAGCGAAGCAGATGAGGGGAACGAAGGCAGATTTGAAGTAAAGCCTGGCCGCAGGGTGGGAGCACACGACAGAGTTGCGAGAGACGCCACCAAACTATGGGCATGTCACAGAGGTGAGAGCGAGCCGCCCCAAGGAACGCAGGGGTGGGAAGTAGGACAAGGAACGAGTTGATGGAATAAGCACAAGGGCAAGCAGCGACAACCGACTCAGCCGGCAAGCAAAAGAGGCACGCACATTAGGCGGGCGCAGAGGAAGATAGTGAGGCTTGTAGGGACGGCATGTACACATCTGTGATCGTTGCCCTAGACCAACCCGAGTGTGCGTTCGCCGGCCCAGACAGCTCTAAATCGACACCGAGAGAGAAAGGATGGTGGTGTGGGCATCCATGCAGGCAGCAGGGGCAAAATGACCTCCCTGCTCCGCCTTCAACCTGATCGTCTCTCTGCGCCTACCTACTCGTATGGGTGTCTGAACTGGTCTTGCATAGCCTCCTAGTCGCATGTCTTTCGTGATTGCAGCTCTGTCCGCACGCGCGGATTTCCTCCGCACATGGAACCCAGGGTCTTGTTTAGAAAGGGGGATGGAAAAGGTTGTCACGCGGTCTCAGTTACCCGAGACACCCCTCCGAAGACATCCAATCCCATCGAGCGTGGTTGCATGGCTGGCATGGCTAGACCCCCAGCTGCTAGTATGCATGTGTGCGGCGGACGTGGAAGATTGCGAGATAAGCTACTGACCGTATGGAACTGTACCACCCACATCTTACAGCAGTTGGGATGAACTAGTCGGACAGAAGCTTGTTCTTGTTAAAGTCATTACCCCCGCAAACTGCGGAGTTGGCATCTTTGGAGTTGACTTCTCCCCTTTTAATGGTGATGGACTTCTGCGTCAACTTGGGCCCTCTCGATATTGAACTACTGCCATTTGCACGGCCAAGCCCGACGGCCAAGCCCGAATGTTGAAGTGTCTGGCTACATCACACGTGCGGTTGTGGCCAGAGTAAGGTGGAAGCAATCTTGGCATCGACTGTTGGCTACGTTTAGAGGAATTTTAGACGAGGCTTTAGCTGAATACGCTTATATACCCTTGAAACAAACCGATGATCGACACTCAGCCCATGTGCGAAATGCTTGTGGCGGTGGCAGTGAGCTGAACGGATTGACAGCTTCGATGTTGACGACTTCCCAACCTCTAGGTAAGAATCAAACGGGTGGGTGTTACCTTGAGTCTTCCGGGGGCTGTTCCTATTCGTGCTCGCTTCACCGGACCTATCAACACTCGCCTGCTGAGACTAGACCATCTACTGGATCGGGCACAGCTCCATAGTTGCCTGCAGACACTAGAGTCTTGGTAACACGTTTTTGAGACCCCATGTGCCCAAGATGCGCGTAAAGCAAGACTCCACACATGACTCGCAAGGCATATTTCTGGACGAGGCTGTCTGTCGAGGAGCGAGTTGCTAGTTGCTCGACCAGCCCTCGTCTGAGATAGTGGCTGCCTCGGCATGCATGCAAGACGCTACCAAACCATGGCCGAGTCTGCCTGTTTGCTCGTCCTGTGGTGCGCGCCCCAGCAGCCGTGCTGTTTCTTGATTACGCCCGGCATGCATGCCAGCAATTCGTCACACACTCTCTCTCTCGCGCGAGCTGGTAGAAGTGTGCCATACATAACTTGAAGACACCCATGACAGCCCTGTTTGCCATGTATCTTGGGGAAGATACAGATACCGCGTTGACCTCCTGCTTCGGAGCGACTGCAAGGCCCAGACTCGCCACTTGCATCTTTTCTAGGTTGACACATCTTCGAAGATGAACGACTTCCCCAGCTCTGTTGGGTTCTATCAAGAGCCCCGGGGTGCCGAAGAGGCTTCGATTCACAGTGATATTGACGGCGTGATTGACAACATTGGTGACGGCAATGGCATCGTCACGCATGCTCCGAAAGAGGGCTTTCGACTAGGCTATTTCGACGTTGCCTGTCTAGTTATCAACCGTATGATTGGTGAGTCTTCTTGATTCTCTGTCCGTAGGTAGAAGCAGCACTCTCTCGGTATCAAAATCATGGATTCACGGCGGCCCTTGCAACTCTGGAACAGGACACAGTTGAGCTCTGTCTTCACGCATACACTCTGTTCGCCCTGCTGTTCCCCTTTTCTTCTCACCCTGCCGTTCAAGTCCATGTCTCGAGGCCACTACCGGAAGCATCATGTAAAAGCAAAGATTCTGGACAACGGCTCATCTTCAGCTCCTCATAAATACGGATCGATGGGGTGCTAGACTAAATGATGAATACAGGTACGGGTATCTTCATGTCTCCACAAAGAGTCATGAAAGGCACACAAAGTGTCGGCGCAAGTCTACTCTTCTGGGTGGCCGGCATAATTTATTGTCTCTGCGGAACCCATGTGTACATCGAGTACGGCCTGAACGTACCCAGGTACTTGATCAATGGGCACGATCAAAGCGTCCCGCGAAGCGGTGGTGATCTCGTCTATCTACAATACGTCTTCCGCAAGCCTGCCTACCGTAAAAACACTCTGCTTTTGTCAACTTGTATATTCGGCATCAGCTTCATTATTCTTGGAAATATGGCCGGTAACAGCATTCACTTTGCCATTCGAACTCTCGAAGCCGCCAACATAACACCAGAGAATGGTCCTGTTCGCGGCATCGCTCTTGCTGTTGCTATATTCTCCTGTGGAATTCATGCTTTTTCTAGACGTGGAGGAATTTTGCTGAACAACGTCCTCGCGGTCGTCAAAATCATGATTATGCTTCTCATCATCGTAACGACGATTGTTGTTGCCGCGGGAGGATTCCCAGGCGCCAAAAATGTCTTCACCGAAAATACTTCGACCCAGAATTCTTTCAAGGATGCGTCCAAGGATGCCAACAGCTACGCCCAAGCGTTTCTCGCCATCATCTTCAGCTTTTCCGGCTTCGAGCAGCCCAACTATGTCCTCGGGGAGATTAGCAGGCCGAGGAAGAAGTTCCCAGTCGCCATGGGTGCCGGTGTTGGAACCGTTGTGACGCTCTACCTTGCTGTGAATATTTGCTATGTAAGTTTGAACGTTTGAGCTCTTGGTAGGAAGGAAGGGCCCAGTGCTGATTTGGAGACAGATGGTAGTCGTTCCCCGAAGCGTGCAGATGGACGAGAATGTTGCTCAAAAATTCTTCGAACTCACCTTTGGGACCCTTGGCTCAGCTAGCAACACTGGGGCCCGGATTTTCAACGCGTTCCTAGCCATCTCATCTTTGGGCAACATCATCGTCATGGTCAGTCATCCTTCTTTACGAGCGCTCACCACACCGGTCAGGCGACGTTGCCGCTAACAGCCTCACAGACGTACACAGCCGCCAGAGTCAAGCAAGAGATTGCGAAAGAAGTAAGTGAAGCCTCAATACGTAACGTATGGTAACAGGGGAGCAAAGACTTATATCGAACAGGGCATGCTTCCGTGGCCCAAGTTCTTTGCGCAGAACACGGACATGAGCATTGGTCGTCTACTACGCTGGTTCCAGAAGAAGGGATGGTTCGCATCGGTTCTGCGACTCAAGTGGTTATCGCCAGAGCACCACAGCGAGAAAACGCCCGTCGGTGCTTTACTTCTGCATTTTGTCAGCTGTACTATTCTCATCTTTGCGACCTACAAAATGAGACCGACAGATGCCTACACCTTGCTGACGTCGCTGAGCGCCTACGTCATCAACGCCTTCATCGGGACGTTTCTGGGGCTGGGAATTCTCATCTTGCGGTTTCGAGGACCTCCGACTACCCTTGCCGACGACGACGCCTCGACATTTGGTAAAGACTCGCCGTCACCTAGTTGGGCCGAGATGACTGGGAAGCGTTTCCGTCCCTTATTGTCCATCTTCTGCGCATTCGTATACATGTGCGGCGGGCTTTACCCGGTCATCACCACCTGGATTCCTCCCACGACACAACTATCTTCACAGCTGAGTTCGTGGGTGGTACCCATCGTCTCATGGGTCATCATCAGCCTGGGTGTCGCTTGGTTCATTGGCTTCGTTCTCGTTGCTCGATATATCGAGAGGAAAGACCACAGAGTATTTGTCGTGGAGAAGAAGCCAGAATTCGAGCCGGCACAGGGAAGTAGCCGCGGCTCTGAGGCCGGCCTTGGGACCGATCTCATACAGGTCCACGAGACTGTCTATCTGAGCTGGGTTGGGAAGGAAGCGCTTCGTTCCCGGCGGCCGGTGTTTGACGACTCCAGGCAAGCCAATGGTGATGTGAGGGAGGTTCCAGCGTCCCCTTTCGCCGGGACTGACTTTGCTGCATTTATGCAGGCAGCACCGGGAAGAGGAGGACATTGGTGATAGCGTAGGTGGTGTGGTGTTTGATATCCAGTGAAGACGAGGGGAGAGACAAAGGTTGTTGGTAAGGCTCGATTCATAGGCTGACATGTCGAAGTAGCATCAAATTATTTCACTAGCCAGATATCAAAAATACTTTTTATTAATGACAGTTGGGTCTACGGTTTGAACAAACGATTCTCTATCGGTAGCAGGTTTTCGTCTACAAGAAGCTCCTTGCCAGCTCCTCCAGGCTCTGCTGCTTATCCGAAAAGATGTTAATGGCCTGGATGAGTTTCTCCTCATATCTGCCATTGCCGCTCCGAGTAAAGGCAATCCTCCACTCGCTCTCGTCCTTCAAAGCAGCCTGAAAATCCTTGATCCAGCTCTCGTCTGGCCCAGCCGCAAAATATCCACCGACCTTTTCCGTCCAAGTTGAGGACGATGCTGCAGCAAGGCCCCGGAGGAGTGGCGGCGAGACGGTGACGTGCTGGATGCCGGCCAACTGCATCACCTCGGGCACGGTGGTCAGACTGGCTGCCAGCACCTGGGTCTTGGCCTTCGTCTCGATATAGTATGCTTGCGCCTGTCTGCAAAAGTTGAAGGCCTTGTTCTCGTCCAAGTAGCTAAGGGTACACAAGCGTCAGTCATTAAATGTGGCTCGGTTTACGAGATCTGGACTGCGTTTGGAATGAGTCTTACCCAGGAACGAAGTGAACCTTGAGCTCGTTCACATACGGCGCGATGTATGTGCAACCGGCATCTGCAGCCAGGGCCGCCTGCTCCATGCAAAACATGGTCGTCGCCAGTGTGGCAATTCCTTTGCTCTCGAGGATTCTGCAGGCGGCAATACCCTCATAAGTGGACGGGATCTTTAAACAGACACGCTTCGTGTCAAAACTAGGCTCCAGCTTCTTGAAGGTGTCGAGGATTCCTACAGCGCAGAGCGACGCCGTCAGTACTAGTCGTGACCGGCAAAAATGGTGAGTACGGCGACATACTCTGAGCATTTTGGCAAGTTTTCTCGACTGAATAAGACCAGTTTGTGTTGGTCTGGATATGGAAATATCCCGTCAGATACGGGATAAACTGAAGTGAGAGTCTGACCATCTACAGACGTGTCAGTAATGGCGGGCTCTGGTAGCTAGATCTTCGCCGAGTCAAGTTACCATAATTTCGACAGCCAGGAGAATCGGGTCAATGTCTGGCCAGGCCGCATGAGCCCAGCTCTGAGCATCCTCTACGGACTTCCGGATGAGTTGCTCGTGGTAGAGCTTGCCATCTGCAGTGGTCTTGGTGAGCTCGCCGTAGGCGATAGCCTGGTTGGAGGTGTGGTCGACAAAGGGACCCAGCTCTTTGGCAACTAAAGCAGAGTTAGGAGTGAACACATCGGGGACGTGGAAGGAGGATTTGCACCTTCAACGTCGAGAGTATCACAGTCGACTTGGCTTACGGACCTCAGAGTGTCCAACAGGGAGTTGATTTTGGCCATGAAGAGCAGGCAAAGCCGCGTGTTGAGCAATATTAACGCAAGGTAATGTGCGGTGATGATGAAGCGGCCGCAAAACGGGAGAAACTCTCAAGATAGTTTGGCAATTCAGTGTACAAGTTTCACTCCAGCACAATTCAGTCAGCTTTGGATGAGTGTATGAAATGATGAGCTGGGAAGGAATCGTCGAGGAGGCGGTAGAGAACGCAGAGGACTTCGTCAGTGAAGGTATGGCAATGGTTCTCTCTCCCGCCAGCTCCAGATATGGACATGGACCACTTGGGATAAGAGGCTAGGACACATGGAGGAGACCAGGGAAGCACCTTGGGAGGGTCTCTTGGCCACTCTAGCTAAGCTGAGGCCGGAGACCGGACACCCCGCACTCTTTTCCCCATAGCGTTGGAAGAGGTAGCTTCTTGTTAAGCTGTACGAAGCTTGAACCCCAAGTAAGGCCCACGGGGAATGTATTTGCCATCAGAAGAGATCGTGAGGGAGGGTGACACGCACCGCTCCTAATACGGACCTAATACGGAGACACGCAAGCGCACCTAAAACACCTCTCCCAGAGTGACCAACGGGAATTTGCAGACAGCTATCAACTTGAGTGCCTTCGTGCGTACGCAAATAAGGAATTAGAGTCACGTAATGGTACGGTGTATACTTCCAGCTTAACCATATAAGCGGGGAAACGGGGGGTTCTCCACAAGGTTTCCGCGAGTCGTCTGCGTCGCTGTTGTCTGCATTTACTGCATTTGCAGGCAATACCGGTACAGGTCGTTGCTTTAGGAAAGCCGAAGCGCCATGTGCGAATAACATGTCTACACTTCGACAGCCTACTGTCGGGATAAGAGGACAACTTCAACCACCTGGTGATGCTCCTTCTCGGATGTTAACACTCTCTCATGTACCTCGCCGTGGTCACTAGCTCTGTCTCTCCGAGCGCCCAATGGTCCAACCACGTTGAGTGACCTCTGGATAATTCGCTTGTTACACTACTGTACAGCCCGGCAAAAGTCTTCTTGCCCCCGACTGTCCTCGGCAGAATGGCAGTCGACTATCTCTACGTCGCCCCCTTCTATGCTCTAAACATGTTCTGGACTCAAAACGGTTGAATCACAATCCCGACTGGGTCGCCTGCGAGAATGGCTACTCCTCGTCATCTTCCTCCTCATTGTCCGTGAAGTATTCAAACTCTCTCGGGACGTCGGCCTCCTCGTCTCCCTCGCCATCCTCATCCACTGCCGTAAGCACTCCTGCAGCAGCCGCCGCCCCTCCTTCGTCAGTAGCGCCCACGAGGTCGCCTCTTCTTTGACGACCCAGCAGTTCGCTAAGCTCGTTTAGCGATCGAAGATCACCACCAGCACCGGCTCTAAGGGCCTGGGAGATGATGTTCTGTTGCTGACGCGGCGTCAAGCCCGCAGATGAACCACCTGCGTTGTTCTGGCCGGCCACCGGGGCCTTCTCTGTTGTCACCTTCTTCAACTTTTCCTCGATAAGCGTCTTCTCCTCGTCAGGCTGAGTATCCTGCAGTAGCAAGGGTCCTCCGGTGGGCTGGGTACAATCAGTAAGATATCTTGCAGTCGGGGGGTTGGAAAAATCTACCTTCTTTACCGGCTTGTAACGTCCGGCGGGGAAGCTGATGAATTTGAGCTGGCCTGGAAGCACGCGCGACAGGTTCTCCATGTCGTAGCCGACCTTCTCCTTCTCTGCCTTCTTCTTGGTGTCAGCGGGAGCAACAGATGCCTCCTTCTCGCCAGCTTCAGCCTCCTTCTTTTCCTTGCTCTCGTCCTGCTTCTCGTCCACATCCATCTTGTCGGAGACTGTTGGCTTGGCAGAGTCAATGTCCATGCTCTCGCGACGCTGGGCACGCTCTTTCTTTTGGGCTCTGCGCTTGGCCTGGGCGGTTGTCGACAGGACAGCTGTTGCGACCATGGTAGGACCTTCCTCGGCCTTGACCTCTTGCTCTGGCGGGTAGTCGAACAGGCTGGGACGGGTGGCGCAGTGGAACTTGAAGTTAGGGATCTCGAGTTCGTGGTCGAGACCGATGATGGAGGTAGGCGAGAAGGCGAGCGAAAGGAAGTGGGTGAACGGGAACCAGTACCAGTACTGGGTGAAGACGGCCATACCAACGATGCCGGCCATGTTCAGGTTTCCAGTCTGGGTCTGGAGGCCAATTGTGCAGTTGCGACCACCAGCGTCAATGATACCCAGAGCAAGCGACGCGCCAAACTTGGTCATGGCGTCCTCGTGGCGGTCGCCGACGACCTTCTTGAGAGTCTTGCGGATGGAAGCGACCTTGGGGTTCATGACCTCATTCTGCTGGATCATGATCATGGCCAGGGAGATGAGCGCACCCTGGCGGACAAAGTCGGTGGGATCCTTCATCATGGGCTCGAGCAAGTCAATGGCCTCATCCAGACCAGTGCCAGCACAAGAGATACCCAGCGCCATGGCAGATCCGTAACGCACGTGAGGATTGTACGACTCCGAGAGCAACTCGACCATGCGGGGGACGCTGCCGGGCTTTCGGAAGAGAATAAAGCCCAAGCTCATGACGGCGACACGGCGGACATCGTCATTGACATCGCTGACAGCGGTGTGGAGCAGTTTGCGAATGGCCTTGTTGCTGCCCGTACCGCAGTACGCGAGAGCCACAGTCATAATCCCGCCATATCTCAACGTAGGATCGGGGTCATTGAGCAGTCCCTCGATCATGGCGTCGGCACCTTCTTGGCGGCCAAACATGATCAATGCCATACCAATAGCGAGACCACGAACAATCTTCTCGTGAGTCGTCTCGTGGGCGTAAGTGATCATGTCCTCCAAGGCCCGCACGTTGCCGGTGCCAAGCATGATAAGACCCATGGCAAGACCAACAGCCTCGCCGTTGAGAGCAGAGTCGGTGAAGAGAACCGTTCGGAGATTGTCAAAAATCTCCTCAGAGCCGGTTGCCATGCCTGCAATACCCAGACCCAAAGCACCACCGTGCTGGATAACCTCCTCCTCTGCGGATGTGAACTGGGTCTTGAGGTAGTCGAGAGCATCGGCGCCGTGGTTGGCATGGATCAGACCATAGGCGTAAAGAGCACCACCCTGGCTAAAGATGGAGCCGCTGCTCAAGCCGCTCTGGCGGGGAAGGTAGGGCTCAAGCAGCTTTCGGGACTGCGTGAGGTTGCCGCGATGGATGACACCGAGAGCTGCGGTTGCGGTGAACTTGGACCAGTTGACAGCCTTTCCAAGCCATTCGAGGTTGTCGCGGAAGAACTTGTCGTTGGTGGTGCCCTGGTTCATAAAGGCGTTGCAGAAGGTGACGGCCGTATGGAAGATGGAGTTACGGCCCTCCAAGCTATCCCGGACCTTGTTGAGGATGCTCAGATCGGTACGGTTGTTACGGTAGAGGAATTCGAGGTTCAACTGAATAGTCTTGCTGCCGTCCAAGATTGAGCGGATGTTCTTGTACACCTTGGAGAGCTCCTCTGATAGTTCCTCCTCCGAAGACTCCTGGTTCTCGATCAACGGCTCCTCCTCGGTGGCTTCGCTCTCTGCGGCCTTGGCAGGCTCCCCTGATGGCAGGGAGCTAATGATCTTGCCCAAAAACTCCTGGGTACCGTTGTCGTACAAATCAAAAGCGATCTGGTAAGCATTGGCGATTGAGTTCCGGTCGCCGCTCGTAATGAGTTGCTTCAGCATGCGCGAAGCCTCCTCGTTGGAGCTCAAGTAAACAACGCACTTGGCGATGGCGAAGTAGTCGGGGTTCGGGATGTCGTTGAGTAGGTCCAGGATCAAACGCAGGATCTCGGTGCGGAAGCTTCGCTCCTGAACGACGTCCATGCAGATGCCCAAGGCATACTCCATGAGCTCCTCGGCGGGGCCTTGACCATCCGTCGACTTTGTCTTGGAACGCTTCTCATCATCAGCGGCGCGCTTGATGACACGGCGCAGAACCTCCAAGTTCTTGGCTTCGACAGCGATGCCGATGACCTGGCGATATCTGCCATCCTTGAGACAGGCCTCGAACAGACGCTCGATGATACGCTGCAGGGCTACCTGAGTCGCCTGGTCATTGATGGGGGCGATGGAAGCGGAGCGGCCCTCCTTGACGGGCTGGAATGTGGGATCGAGGATAGTGTTGTCTGTCGAAACACGGGAGAGAAGAGACTTTGAGGGGAGTGTTGTCTGGGAGAATGGCGTCGTGGGAGAGATCAAGGCGGATCCATCAGCAGCACCGCTTGCAAAAGTTGTCGCCAGAGCGGGAAGTGAATTATCGTTCTGGGGTGATTTGGGAGCGGTGTGGTTCGCGGAAGAAGCCGCAATGTACTGATCGATGCACTTTGAAATGATGGTATCCTCGAATTCGCCCGGGGTATCGAGTTTGAAGAGATCGCCAGCGGCGAGAGCGAAAGTCATACTCTCATTGTAGGCCTGGAGGTGGTAGTAGACCTTTGCGAGAACGAGGGCGGCCAGCTGTCGTTGGGGGAAGGAGTCGTCTTCGTAGAGAGCCTCACTGGAGCATGGTCAACAAGATCCAAACAAGGCTAGTAGATGGGAGATGAAGAGGGAGGACGAGCTTACATTTGACTCAGGGCACCAGCGACCTCGGTCCAGACGGTGTCAATGTCATCGTTGAGAGTCTGGAGGGCGAAGACCTTGAGATCGTGCTCCTCGTCGGCCAGGAAGCCCAGGACTCCGGTAGCTGAGACCAGGCCAGGCATTGTGGGAATTGGCCGGTAAGACGGAGCTGTAGAGAGCTGCGGGGTATGGAGATGGGCGACAGAGATGGTTTGAATTTTGTGCGGCCGGGGTAGATAGGATGGTATCGCGCGGGGCGAGGTGGTGGGATGGAATGGGATTCGGGGTTGGTGTTGATGGGAGCTCCGAAGGAAGTGTTGATGATGGACAGAAAGACGTCGAAGGTAAAGGCGCGAATGCAGCCAGAGTCCAGGGCACGCCGCTACGCACTGCTAGCTAGGCAAAGGGAACGCATCCACGTCAGGCAAGTCTGCCTGCCTCGCCTTGCCGACTCCGTCCTGAGCTGAGGTACGTACCTTCTGTTGGATAGTTGGCCAGAGGGCAAGATGTGTCAGCGGGCCTCACCTTAGCTAAGCGAATTGAAGCACAAGGCCGCACCCAGATTTCCCTGCTTGCTAGACTGCTTGCGTGCAGAGCTGCGTTGCACACTGCTGAGGTAAGCGAGCCGAGAGCACACCGGATCATCACTTTCTCCCCCAGCAGGCCACAGCTCCCGTCAGTCATCTCTTCCACCGGTCCAACTTGCAGCAAGACAGAGGTGGAGCCGGTGCCCGGGAACGCACCAGCGTTTCCGGCTAAAAGACAGGGGGGAGGGACAAGTTTGTCATATCCAGATTGGAGGGAGGACAGAAAATAAAAGAAAAATCCCCGACAGGTCGACAGGCCGATGGCCAGGTTGTGAGGCCGGGCTCGAGCAGCGCACCGTGGCCGTGGGTTCTACGGATACACCATCTGTACTTCGAGGACCGTAGTCTCTGACGAGGCTGTCCACTTGCACATCCAGCTTGCGCCAGGCCACGCCCGTCAGCCTCAGCTTGAGGGGAAGCTCTGTTTGAAGCTCCCACCAAGGTGGATGTCGGTCGTTCCATTGGTCGTTCGTTCCATTGGATACCTTGCGGATCTTTGCAACTGACATGCTCCTATGCTGTTGCTACAGATGCTACCCAAAACCAGGCAGCCTCATTATTCCTGCTTGTCTATCAATGCTTGTCTATCTGTACCTAATCCATCTATGCCTTGGACCTCTCTGCCCATGCCCTGGACAACCAATACGTGGAGTGAGCACGCACATTGAGATACCTAGACAGACACCGCGCCAGGTTCCCGTTCCCAGAGTGCCAGAGCCAGACCACTGGGGCCCAGCCTGACGTGCGATCGGCGCGCGACCAATCCATTTTCATCCTTTCTTTTCGTCTCCAAATTTCCCACACGCCTGTCGCCATCTGTCTCACACACGCTCTCTCTGTCCCCTTCTCTCCTTCTCGCTCTCGCCCACGCCACCACGGCTACCTTACCTTGCCATCCTAGGGTACATGTATCTGTACATTGCCTACTCAGTTCCTTACTTCCCCGGGCTACTGCCGCAACACCAACCCAACGGAGAGGACATGATGTTTTCTTGCTGAGATATCCTCCCCATATTCAATCCTCCCGCTTCAACTCTGCACACCACCACCACCACCACCACCATCCCGAAGCGCATCGACGCAGCAAGGCTGCACCCGTACTCGCACGCGGCCGCCCAAAACACCAAAGCTTCCATTCGCACTTTGCGACGCCCTTCCCAACCCACCCCCAACCGCGCATCGTCAATCGCATCCACCCGCACAGCTTGTCTAAGCTTCCTCCAACCACATTCACATCCTTCAAAACCTCCACCCGATTCCTTACGATCACGACGACCAACTTGCGACAACGCCTCGCACTACACTACTCGTTCTCAGCCTTCGATACTCGCCACAAATCAAACACACAGAAGCCGATTCGAGCAAACGACTGACGACCCTTATTCCCCATAATTCGCCCTCGAACTCGAAATCGTCGCCTTTGCGCTCCTGCTTCCCTCCCTCCTTAGACCTCTTACAACCGCGCTCTCCCTGTTCGGCAGCGCATGCTTTGCTGTTCTCGGTTGGAGCTATCTCTGAACTGCAGCCCTTCCCGTCTCTCCGAACCCCGACCCTCACGACGACACCGAAACCGACCTCTGCCATCACCACGACCTGACTCACCACTGAACTACAACGGCGTGATGAATGCCTCTTGCGCATCCATTCCGTCTTGTTAGCATCGCGTCGACTCTGCACATCTCGCCCGATCGCCTTCGCCTCTCTGCCTTTTCCCCCTTCTTCTGGCCACCCGTTTCTTCGTCGCACACATGACCCGCCGTATTTGAGAGGGCGAAGCCGAATATTGTTCATCCGAGCTGAAGCTGGGCGGAGCGCTGCTCCAGACAAAGGAACGCGAGCAAGGGATTCTAGCCAATAACAACCACGGCGCGCCTTCGCTACACACAATGGATCTAAGGAGTTTGATGAACACGTCCGATGATGGGGACAGGCCGCGAGCTGCTGCTGCCGCTGCCGCCGCCGCCGCCGCTGCTGTCCCTCCTCCGGGTCATCCTGCCCATGCTCATCCCCATCCCCATGCTCATCAGCATCCTCACGCTCCGCCTCAACATCTCGTGCCGAAGCATCAGCATCACCCGCAGCAGCAGCAGCAACCGCCGGCTCAGCAACCGCCACCCCAGCTACCATACCAGCAACAGACCCCGACGACACCCTCCCAAGCCACAACGGCTTATGCCTTTAGAGAATCGGCGTACAGTCACGCGTTGCATTCATCCCCTGGCAAACCGCCAGCGCCTCAGGAGTACGCCGTACATCCTCAGGCCTCGGCCCCGTCGTACCCTCCGCAGTCGCCTTATCAGACTCCAGGCCCTTATCCCGGCCGGCCAGCGCCACCGCCGCTTCAAGCTGGTGCTCCCGCCCCGTACGCCGATGTGCGATCGCCTCAGAGCGCCTCCATGCCAGGCCCGTCCCCGTATCGTCATACGCCGACGTCTTCCGTGAGCGGCCCAAGTGGAGGTTACCCCTTCCCGCCGACCGGGCCGCCTCAAGAAGTTGCCAGCCCTGTGCAACGACACCAACAATATCCACCGTCCAACGCGTTCCCCCCGAGAGATGGTTATCCTCATCCATCTGGTGCAACAGCGCCTCAATATGCTCAACAGCAACAACCGCCGCCACCGCAGCAGCATATGCCTCAAACACCGCCCATCGGGACCCCTGCTGGCGGGCATCCGTATCTCCATCAGCGCTCGCAATCAACCCATTCAACTCCTACACCTACATCTGCCCATAGTCAGCATCCGCAGCAGCAGCAGCAGCAGCATCACGGCCAGCCATATCCCCTTCACGGTAGTCCTGTGGCGACGGCGCATCCGCCGCCCGATTTCAACCGGCAGCTCTCGCAGCCTCCGACCCCACTGGGCCCGCCCCAGACCGGGCCTCGACAATCTTCCACTGCACCAAGCTTTACACAACCGCAAAGCCCGTATCAACAGAGACTGTCCGCCTCACACCTTGCCCAAGCTACACCTCCACCACCACCTCCACCAGTTCGCATGCCCAGCTCCCATAGCACCCACGAACGAAGATCATTATCACAAAGTGAACGCGACCGAAGCGTTAGCGTCAGCCCCAAGACCAGGATACCGAGTTTGCCGAGCAGCATCGGTGGGCATACTGAACCCGAGGCGCGACCGCACCCGAGCGTCACCAATATGGTGGAACCTGAACGCGAACGCGCTGCGACACCAGCCAAGAGAAAGCTTGCCGACCGAGATTTGAGTCCCCGAGAATTGGAAAGGAATGAGCCACGGCCCCCGCCCGCCGAACTCAATGGCGGACCTGCCATCTCTCGGTCACCCGTCATGCAGCGAAAGAGAAAGATCCACGCGACGCCGCCCATTTGGGCTCAGACTTGGAACGCTCGAGAAAACAAGAGGCTCAAGCTGGCCAATTTTGAGCTCCAGAAACGAGGGCCACCGCACATCAATGGCAAGTCCGAGTCCGTCAAGCAGGACAGTACCAGCCGCCACAACTCGCCAGAGGCAGCGCGATCCACCGCGCCTCCAGTTCAGGAACCGCCGCCGCCGCCGCCGCCGCCCAAGACCGAAAGTCTGCTTGGTCCGTGGGAACAAAGCATCCTCGGCAATCGGCCATACGAAGAGCTGTCCAACACAGTTGCCGATTTCTTATTCAAGAATGTAACGCTCCATCCCGATAGTGGGGAGATAATAGGACGTGGCGTGCAGTTCGAAATTGAGGCCAAAATGGGACAGCTCATCGACAGAGATACTAATGACCGTGTCGAGAGGGCGATCGGCTCGGAATGTGTTCTGCACGATACCGGCCGTCTGGCCTTCAGAAGTAGCATGACCGAGGTATGTTTACTGATTTTTCCTGCCAAAGACTCGCAGTGGCTAACCTTCTTGTTTCTTTGCAGGCCCAGCACAAAGGTCTCAACGAATTCCTTAACACCATGGTCGTGCAGACAGATCCCCGAAACCCTAATGCACGCGGCCGAGTACAAGTACAATACAAACACCGACGGGAGATTGACAAGTTCTACGAATTACCAAACGCTCTGCAGGCTCGTCTCCCCGGTTGCGTTCGTTCCCTCCTAGGAAACAGGCGGTCAATCAAGGTTCGAGTCACATATGACCAAAAGACGCAGCAGGTCCTGGCCAAGATTGTCAAGGCCCGCGTGGCAGACATCCACCTTCATCTTCCCACTTGCCCGCTCGACTGCCGCATTAGCATCAACCTCGAAATGGCATGGGATGGATCTGTTGAGGAGTTGGAAAGCGTGGCTGTCGGTCATGCAGACAAGTTCCCAGACCGGAACAAGGACCGTCTTAGCTATAAGCAAAATCACTATCAGATCGACTTGACGCAAGTGACACAAATGATGCCTGGCCCTGGCGTAAGTCGATTCTTGCATGGAAATTGTACGCCCTGGAATTTGCTGACAAGTCGAAAGAATACCTCGCAGATGAGCAAGGAGCACGAACTGGAAATAGAACTGTCACCCGAAATCGTCATCGATCAACAACGCCGCGCCATGAGGAACGAGCCGCATCAGTATCAGCAATTGGTCGAGGCGTTCGTCGACAACGTGCGCGTCCTCGCCCGCAAAAGTCGCGAATTTGTGTAATATTTATTTGTACGAACGTATCATAAAAATATGCTCTTTTTTTCTCTCTTTTTCTCGAGTGGCTAGGGTGGTTTGATACCAAAAAAACAGAGTGGCTGCGTTTGGGCGTCAAGGATTGTGTATTTTGGAGAGTCGTTTCTTCATAGCTGGCTTGGGGTGCTTCGACTTAACTTCTGGGCTCGTTACCTGATTAACACCTCGTGCTCGTGGGCTTGGCCAATACTAAAAAATTGGTGGCGGCGGCCGTTTGCTGTTTGGCACTCTCTACAAGCCATCATTGATACGTGTGATGCGCGTTGCGAATGACCCGCTTCTGTTCGCCTCGTCCCCCTCCCACCTTACTATGAAAAGAGGAGCCAAGTGTATCGCGAGACCGTTGATGCCACTGTCTGCTTCTTCACCATCACCACTTACCTCTGTACGCTGCCGTCAGTGGTTCCATACTGTACTTGGACTGCAACACAGCAAGTGAGGTCAGCGGGAAGATAGGAAGATGGACGTTGGTATTCATCGATATCCACGCCGTGCAAAGGCCTTGAGACATAGGTCCTGACAAGGCAGTATCTCTCAAGAGAACCGGACCCTTTTCTAATTTCCAACTGTGCTCCCTTTGTTTTTTCTTTTTTTGTGACAGAGAAGCAGCTCTCGAAGACTATGTTTGCCGCTATGGAACATAAGGTCAAGAACAATGTCACCATTCAACTCCTTTTTTTCTTCTTTGATTTTTTGCTCCCTCGAGCTAAGTCTCAAGATCCGAGCTCCAGAACTGTCGCCTACATTCATCGAATCCTCGAGCGAATTCTGTTATCGAGGCTTTCCGGGACTGAAGGGGTTCAATATTCCAGAGGGATACTATAGGGTCTCGACTCTTTGTCAGGATGGCTACATTAGCGTCATTTGGCGCTCATTGTCATTTGTTCTTGCTTTAGCTGCCGGGCCAAGGCAGAACAAGCGTGAATTTGTTTGCTACCCAGCTCTGCTGGCCTATGTGCATTATCAAGGGACGTCCAGTGCAAACAAAGATGTCCACCCCATGTCAGTGGCCTTGACTGTGACGAGGCTTCAATAGACAATGGGTCTCAATGTTCGGGACTTGCCAAGGCAACCAGCCGTTTTAATCTTTTCAAAGGCTTCAACTATGTCAGCATGGCACTCGAATCTTTTGTTTAAATATCGTAGAAAATGCTTCATCCCTTCGAATAAGCTAGCTCGTTGATATTTGAGTCGCCCTTTTGCAGAGCTTCTGTTTGACACATTGCACTTCTCTTCACGGCTTTCGCTCTACTTACGACTCTTTTTCTTCCTTTCTGCCCCTCTCTTCGACTCATACACTCTCTACTATCTATTCTCTTGAACTATAGACTTGTAGACACTCATTTTCCCATCTACCCCGACATGTCTAGATCGGCTAAAAAGGCAACCGTGCCTCAGGAAAGATACAATCCTCTCATCAAGCCAACTGATGAGGCCTGGATTGCCGCCCTTAACCAATTCAAAGAATTGCTTAGTTTGCCTACTCTTCGGACGGAGCAGGTCCTGGAGGAGTACTTCACACCCCATGAGCGGAAGCTATTTATGCCAGCTACGGAGCCTCGTAGTTTGAGAGACTGCCAGGAAGACTACACCAGGCGATATCGAAACTTGGTTACGAGTAGATTCAAAGGGTGTCAGCCGTCACTGGCGATGAAGTTTACAATGCTCTACTTCGGTCTGCCTGTCGAGCCAGTTTTATCTGAGCTGGTCCAGTTTGCGAAACCTGACTTCGATGTAGACGATTGGGATGAGCTCTGCAATACCGAGGTTCGCCCTCCTCTGCACTTCCTGACAGCTCACGACCAGAGGAATTTTGGATACGACCACATGAGAGGTTAGTCACTCCTGTCCACCTGCAATCTGGATAGCTAAGACTACTCAAAGGAAGAGAGGCTCAATATAGCACTATTCCTGTGCCAGCTTCTCAAATGTCAGACGCCACCGGAGAAGGACTAAGTCTCCGAGGAGGAGGCAACGATGACGACGCCCGCATGGAAGATGCGGATTGTCCGCCAAGCGATGATGCAAACAGAAACACTGGCCTATACGACACCGCGACGACCCTGGGAAAGCAAGACGATGATTTCTCAGATGACAGTTTCAGCGGTGGGACCATGACGCTGCCTGGATTGGGGATATCAAGCAAAGCCATTCCAGGGAGACAACCTACAAGCTCGATGAACACCCCTGAGAGGCCCGACATACATGAAGAGCGCGCCGGATTCTCATACCCCACGCCTGACCCGAAGCGACTTCAGACGCAGTCGACGGTGGCCTCCAGGACGGAAAGTCAAGCAGCAGAGCCTTACAAAGCACATGGTTGGATTCCTCTCTATGGATACCAAGGCAGAATTATGTTCGATCCCGATGAAATGTCCACGTTCCAAGCGGCCGCGAGAAAACTTCTGTCTCTACGTCAACGGGAACAGAGTGACCTCGTCCTTGTTGAATTCGACCGAACGACTGCGAAAATTGTACGGCAGTTCGAGGACAACATTCCACTCAATCCCGTTAGTGATCTTGCGAAACACCTGGGCCAGACCACCGAGTCCGAGTCCAACTCCGCCTGGTTTGTGCTTCGCAGGGGTGAAGCGATGCCCGCTGAATGGGAGCCCCCAAAGTCCTTCTTCTCAACTACGCTCATCAGGTTGAGTCATACTGACGAAGGCGGGCGGAAGAACTTCTCGTACTGCAAAGTG
The DNA here is from genome assembly GCF_001831195.1 of Colletotrichum orchidophilum. Taxonomy (NCBI): domain Eukaryota; kingdom Fungi; phylum Ascomycota; class Sordariomycetes; order Glomerellales; family Glomerellaceae; genus Colletotrichum; species Colletotrichum orchidophilum. The sequence goes on from NW_019172957.1 coordinate 674,478, forward strand.
CCTAATCGTAAACGGTTTTTTGGACCCAAGATTAGCGGTTTTACACACCCTTCCATGAGACCCTGGGGCGCCAACCAATTTATGCCTTTTCTCACAACGGCACAAGAAGTGCTGGTCGGAAGACCGGACCGACCAGGAGGAGGCCATTGCGATCTCGTCATCTCTTCTGGTGATGACAACGACGAGGTATACTCATCGCGGTGGTATGGTGGTCTAGAGATTCACCGCAACCTCTGGAATATGATGCACCCCTTCATCAGCAAGGGGAAAGCATTCAAAGTCGAGACTCACCCCTTCGCCGACAAGTCTGTTGTGTTCTACCTGCCGGGGAACTTGAACAATGCCATCACTCTGAAGAATCGAGAGTGCCTTCGCCGGACAGGCTCCGGTGACCCTTACCCCGATGCCCTGCGGCAAGTCGGTGCGATAACAAGTAGCATCAAAATGCCCATGGAGCCCTCTCACTATCTGATTTGGCGCGGGATCGACTATTTCAACCCACTGGTCAGTTATCCCGTTGGAACTTACGACCCAGTTCGGTGGAATCATCTGGATCAGGATTCTTCGGAACATGCCCAACAGGCACTTTCAAGGCTCATTGCCCGTTCCGTTGACAACCAAAGTGAGCCATGTCAGTTCTTCGTAATCCAGCCTGTGGACAAACCCGAAGAACCATGTGTGATTGAGACGATTGATGGACAAACGGGTCAGGCGACATTCAATATGGAACCGCATACAATGCACAAATTGAAATCCAAAGTCAGAACTCTGTATGACGGAGACAACGAAGTCGACTATGATGCCGAAAGGGACAGCATCATCATAGAGTCCATTTTCGATGAGGATAAGAATGAATCAGCAAACTGGACCCCGACCAGCTTTGTTCTTCGGCCAGAAGCCGCCGACTCCGAGGTAGCCATGGTCCGGCGTCTCCTCCTGGCTCAGTTAATGCAAGTAGGGGTATTGAAAAATGAAGATGACGAGTTGGATTTTGGTACGAAGAACGCTCCTCGAATATTCTTGGAGATCTCAACTGACCTGAGAAATGTGTAGTCAAAAGCGTAGTCGAAGCGACTGAAACCAATAACCACTGGGGGCCTCGGTATGGCGAAGTGACGCCCTTCCGGAGAGAGTTGTCTTTGCCAGCCATTGTTGCTCCTGGCCAACTCCACTCCGTGGTTTTTCATAAGCCACAGACGCCGCCTCCACTGCCAAGAGCAGCTCGTCAATCACCGAGAGCGCCTGAACAGCCACCTCGAGAGCGGAGTTATGTGCAACAGCCAAGTATCTTCGACAAGGGAATATGGAACCCGTCCTTTCCGATCAACGCGCCGCCCGTTGAGGCCGTCATGAGGACCGGGGGAGGCCGAGTGCCGATGGTCACCAAAAATGTTCTGACGCCCACTGAACAGCGACAGCTACAGGACAAACTCTGGAATCTCTCGAAGATCAAGCTGGCCCGACTCTTCCCGTGTCCGTACCAGAAGTGCCGATTCACACATCGCCAGGATGAGGAAGAGAAGCTCCTGGAGCATCTGGAGAAGACTCACGTCGGAGAGAAATGCCCGTGGTGTGACACCCAGCTCTTCAAACACTGGTCTCATAAACAAAAGGAAGAGCACTACATAAACACCCACGCAGACCAACTGCGAAAGGTGCTCCAACTTCCAGAGACACCTAGTACACGTCCACTGGTGGCCCAGAAGGCTATTCCCGAAAGATTGCGCTATAAACCTGCGACGACCGCGACATCCCTTTCCACGTTTAGAATCACCGAACAAGCCAGACCGCCAGTGGGCCCGTTGCCTCGGCCAGAACAGCCGTCTAAGGCCAGCGATAGGGAGGTAGACTATCGATACTGTGATCGTTGCGGTCGTGACCACACGGAACTCGACAACCCAGATGACCGAGAGCATCATGATCGTGTCTGCGTCCCCTTGGCCGAGGGATCCGGACAGTGTACGTTTTGTAGATTATGCGGAGATCGAGAGTGGAAGACTGAGAAAGATGCAAGTGATCATGCACCTTTCGACACGTATCCTCACAAATGCCACGGCACTCTCCACGAGGCGAAGCCGCATTGCACCAAGTGCGGCTTCTCGATGAAAAAAGTCTCAGCCGAGGATATCGACAAGCACCGCTCTCACTGCAGAGGTTTCTATGGCACCCTAGGTTGTTTCTGTCCGTACTGCCAGAAATCTGCTGTGGGCGATGGAAAACGAAAATCGGCTGATGACATCAAAAAGCACATCACCGAATGTCCTGCAAAAGAGGGTGACAAGCCGACCCCTTACGAAATCTACCCAGAGGCCTTCTGGAAGGACATTGACGCGTCGGTCGACCCTCTCTTCGTCGGGGCCCAAGGCACCTCCGCGGCCTTATTGAGACGACAACATCGTCCCCGTGGGCCTGCTCGATTTCTCAGTTTCCCTCTCATGTGGTATGATAAGCCAGGACCAATGCCCGCGCAAGATCCGCCTTCTGAATGCCCCGCTGCCGGGTGTCGTGAACCTCTGTTCGGCTTGACGCCCTCCGAGGTCCTGGGGCACTTTGAGAAGAAGCATGACGGGGAGCCTCTAAGACATTGTCCGCTCTGCCATCTGACATTCAGGAGACCCAAGGAATACCGTGAGAATAAACCGGAGCTTGGGGAGTGGGAGGATAGGAAAGACCAGGTCTCTCATATGGAGTGCCACGTCTATCAACTTTGGGATATTCTGAACAACAGGGGGCCGCCTCCCGCCTTCGTCAACCAGGAACCCTTCAACCCGGGCCACAGCCTTTGGGATCCCGAAAACGAGAGCGCACTGGACCGGCGTGACAAGCGCTGTCCTCACTTTGACAAATGCGGCGCCATGGTGGGCTTCATGAACCAACGGCAGTGGAACGAGCATGTGAAGATGGCGCATGCTACTGAGAACTTTGAGACAGAGATGGTCCGCGACACGAACGCCGAATTTGCGGCCGCTCGTGAAGAGAGAAGAAAGCAGAGGATTCTCGAAGGAAAGCAGCCAATCCCAGGTCAGCTAAGGCCAAAACATACACAAGATGGGGAACCGGGGGCACCCACCACAGGGAGGCGGTCGACGGTGACAGTTACCTCCGTTCAACCTGATGATCGCCCACCGTCCAGAAGAAACCGAGAAGATGACCAAGGTCCCGAGAACCATGGGCCAGAGATTCCTCTCTCAAGGGGTGTTCGTCTTCGGGTTACTAGCCCCCAAGACGGCCCTGCTGGAGGATCAACCCCCGAGGGTACCATTCGCGGAAACTCTGATCATGGAGACAACTGTACCAGTGAGTCTCGGTCGATGATTGCCCCTCCGCCTACAGTTCCCAGACCATCTGCAGCCACTACTTCAGAAAAGTATCTTCGCCAAGTCGAGAAGCCTTCGAAAGCGAAAGAGACGCACACGACTAAACTTTCCAAGAAGCCGACTTCGACCCAAAAGCGACCTGTGACCACAAAGACGAACCATACGCCGAAATCAAAGGCCAACACTACGCCCGCGGCTAAATTTGTGCCGGACGAGAATATGTATTGTTCACGGTGCTTCCGCAAGGCTCCCAAGAAGAAAGCAAAAAGGCCTAGGCAGGATGATCCTCCTAGACAGGAGCAGATAGATGTGAGAAGCCTCTACCAATTAGCACTGCGGTCATCTGAGTGTACACCGAGCTAACTTGTCACCACCAGGCACACTCTGATCCAAGACGTAGCTGTCGGATTCCACCACGAGAAAGTTATTACAGGGTTGACAGTCAAAAAAACCCTATATTGCCAAGTAGAGTGGGTTGGATTCGCAAGAGAAACGCCAAATTTGGCGACCTCAGGAGGGCCTTTATCAAAGACAACCCAGACTTGGAAAAGACAATGTGCCCCACGGATAATAGTAAGAATCGTACAGGCAATGGTTGGCCGTGGGACCCAAACAACCCCATCAACCGAGATAGCTGGGGATTAGTTTGGCGGGGTCGAAAAGGCGATGGCAGCTATGGGAACGACGATGATGGCGAGGGAGATTACATACAAGGGGAAGAGCAAACCGAGGATGAAGATGAAGAGATGGATTCGGGCGTCGATGACGATGAGGAAGAGGAGGACGGAGGTGAGGCCGAGAATGAGGGAGGAAGCGAGGAAGCTGGTGAAGACGACGACGACGACAATGACGATGACGAGCAGGACCGTCGGGTTGGTGCCGGAGGCGACTCCGGGACCCGTCCTAAACGGAAGCGCAAGTCGTATCGAGGGTTTCTGACTCACGACCCAACATACCGTGATCGTGGGGAGGAGGACGATCTAAGCCAGGCCAGCCCCAGCGAGTTGGTGTCGGAGAGTGGGGACGAGGGAGCCGGGGGTGCTAGTGGGTCGTCTGGTGGAAAGCGGAAGCGTGAGACCGGCGAGACAACAGGACAGGGTAGCAAGGGGGTTAAGTACCAGACACAGGAGAGGAATCGCAAGAAGACCAAGGTGGCTGATAATGCTCGGGGGCGTTGAGAGGGTGGCGAGTCGTGAAGTGAGCGTAAGCGAGAATGAGAGGATTTGAGTTGAGCAGGTAGTTACAACCGATTTGGGGCTTCCTTGATTGAGCTCTTCAGCCGAATATCAGACGGGGGGATAGCTTCATCTGCACGAGTAGATTTGAGTTCCGCGGAATGGAATCGGTGGCTCCGACGAGTGGCATGCTTAAGGGGAAGTAGCACTGAAATGCCACGCTACCAATTGGGTATCATCGCGGTTGTTCACACACCAAGAGGGCCGGAGGGCCGCGCCGTCGCCGATGACCCGGGACGAATGCAATGCGAGGTTCATTCAGAGTTGCGGGGAAGTAAGTGACGGATCGTACAAGTGCAGCAGAGGTCCTAGGGAAGCAGGTGTTCGCCGCGAGAGATCCGCAGCTCGTAAGTGGGAGACTGCTGTCGGCGACTAACAGGGCCCAGGATAGACGTTGAGACGTATCGGGGCCGGGCTGCGACAGTGTTCGGGGTCCACGTGGGCGGTTTCATCGGTCTCTTTCGGCCGCTTGGAGCACTATGACACACGGATTCTGTTGGCTTCGAGTTTATTGCCGGCTGAAAGTCTGATAACGTGCCCTCGACATGATACGGTGATCCGATTCGGGACTTGTGGGAGACCAATGTCAAGTTGGGACGTCCAGTGATGGTAATAGTAACACAGAGATTGAGACATGTAAAAGCGAAAGAGTCCCCATGCCGTTCGTACCAGCTTGTCCTTGCCGTCCTCCAGTCCCGTCCTGGAGCTGGTCCCATTCCCACCCATTCCCACCTATTCCCAAAAAGCTTGCTTACCTAAAGGCGAGGAACTGGAAGTGGATACTCGGTCGACAACGTCGGTGGTGAGAGGCACGTACCGGTTGCACAACATTTATGCACTTAGCATTACCGTTCTTATTTTATGCAATCACACAAAGCTGTGCAGACCCACTTTCGAGTTTTTCTCTCCTCTTAAAACAGCTAATGGGCCACCAAGGCGCAATCACGCCATCGCCCCGGTCAGTCACCTCACCGTCCAAGCTCCACACCAGAGCCGCGCTCTCGACGTCGTCCACCACCAAACGAAGCCCATCCCGCCCGATCTAGCCATTCACCTCGAACCTGCTCTAATGCAAGCGCCGCGGCGTCTATTTAGCGAGCTCTTACAGCTCTCGACTCGGCGGCCCGTCCCTCCTCATCCGAGTTCTCGAGCGTGGCGAGGAAGCTGGATCCCTGCCGCTGCCGCTGCCGCTGCCGCTCTTCCTCAAGGATGTCGTCCTCTGCACGCCTCTGTCTGCTCAAGACACCCCCGACCGACACCCGTATCCTCCTCGACGCGCTTGGCCGATGGCCATGATAGCCAGGAACATGTACAGCAACGCCAGACTATCCGGCCAGGGGAGCGAGGGCGCGAACGTGAGCCCCAGTCTCCACGCCGCCGCAAGGGCCCGGCCACCGTCGGTACTTTGCTTGCTAGTGGCGGGCTCTTGTCTCTCTTCGTCGGCCTCTCGGAGCCCTTCCATGTGCCCACTCAGGACGAAGCAGATGCCTCCGACCCGGCCCCGTCTACCGACGACCGCGACCCGTCCATCCCTCGCTTCAGGCTCTCCGAGATCCGAAAACATGATGCCAAATCCGGCAGCCCGTGGGTTACCCAAGGCGACAAGGTCTACGATATTACTGACTGGGTTGATGCCCACCCTGGAGGTGAAGTCATCCTCCGTGCCGCTGGAGGTAGCATTGATCCCTACTGGAACATCTTTACCATTCACAAGTCGCCCCATGTCTATGAAATTCTCGAACAGTACTTGATTGGCTTTATCGACTCGGACGACCTTGTCGACGGCAAGCCCGCAGCTCAGGAAATAGAGGACCCCTTTAAGCACGATCCTAGCCGTGATGAGAGGCTCATCACCCTCACACCCAAGCCTCGCAATGCAGAGACACCGGTGGAAGGCCTGGCAGACAGCTATCTCACTCCTAATGAGCTCTTTTACGTGCGCAACCACATGTGGGTTCCCCAGGTCGACGATACTTCCGACTACACCCTCAAGATTGAGCTCCTCGACGGCACTATCAAGGAGTACACGCTCGATGACCTGAAGACTAAGTTCAAGCCAACCACTGTTGTGGCTGTTTTGCAATGCTCAGGCAACCGTCGAAGCGACATGACGCGCAACGCGAAGAAAACCAACGGACTCCAGTGGAACGTCGGCGCTATCTCCTGTGCGGAATGGCAGGGCGTTAAGCTCACCGATGTACTTGCCGATGCCGGTATTCCTGTCCTTGAGGCCATGACTGGAGATACGGAGGCCAAGCACGTTCAGTTCTCAGCGCTCGAAGCCTATGGCGCGTCAATTCCCATCGAATCTGCTCTGGACCCTCGTGGCGATGTTCTGCTGGCCTATTCGATGAATGGCAAGCCGCTGCCCCGAGATCATGGTTACCCTCTCCGTGCTCTTGTACCTGGCCACGTCGCCGCTCGTTCTGTCAAGTGGTTGAGCCAGATCACTATTTCTGATGAAGAAAGCCATAGCCAATGGCAGCGCAAAGATTACAAGTGCTTCGGCCCCAACGAGACGAGTCCCGACTGGGACCGTGCTGCGCCCATTCAAGAGATGCCCATCACAAGCGCCATTACTACCGTCAGATTAGGTGACTGGCAAACAACAACAAATGACTCGGCGGCAGACGAGACTGCCAGCAGCCTCCGCGAAGCATCTCTCATGGGGTATGCGTACTCTGGTGGCGGTCGCCGAATCGTGCGTGTTGATGTGAGCGTCGACAGTGGCAAGACTTGGGACCAAGCTGAGTTGCTCGACGAACCCGGAGCCCCGTCAAAGGCCGGACACAAATCCTGGGCATGGAAGCGCTGGCGGTACGACGGTGTAGTACCTCTTGGTGAGCCAGGCGAAGGGAGCAAGAAGTGTACTACGCTGCTGGTCAAGGCCACGGATGAGGCGTACAATTCGCAACCCGAGAGCTACGCGGCCATCTACAACCAGCGAGGGAATCTGGCCAACGCATGGCATCGGCTGAAGATTTGCTCCGATTGTGCCGTCCACGCCGTGGTCACGGCCAAGTAAATTGGTAGATGAGTTAGAGAAGAAAAAAGAAAGGAAGGAAGGAGGGAGGACACCAAAAGCGGTGAAGAAAGATGGAGTCAAAAGCTTAACGATGGCTGCAGAGAGATCGCATACGTGCACAGACAGTATGCTTGACGCAGCGGAGGCGTATTGCGGATTCATGAAGCGAAGCCTGTTGTTTATAATTGCCCTTCATTTTTGTTTACTCTTCTACTTAGCGCCCGCCCAAATGGAATGGTCAGGTTTCTGCTTACATCAACAATCCAAGGGAATTTGTTTATCTTTTTCGCCAATCCACCCAAGTGCGGCCCCGGAGTCCTAGTGTAGGCGCGTAGTCTATTGACCTAAGTTGAATGATATCGAAAGAATGTAACGTGTAAAGCCCTCTAGGTCCCACTACCCACCCTATCCCTCCTGTGCCAAACGAGCATGTGACGAGGTACCAACCAGCTTCAATTTACGGATTTAAGAGCTGCCGAAGGCGAGGACGTCAAGGACTGTTGCGAATTTATCCTCTCTGACCAAAGAATTTACACAGCACTTTCAAAGGCTCCTCCTTCCTGCACTCGCCTTCCCAACCACAACTGTCCTGTACTTACTATCATGGACTAGATCGATAAGTGATTGGAGCTTCGATATATCGGAGTCCTGTACACGACTATCGTAGAGTGTTGTGAGCTACAAAGACTTAGTTCGGCGGGGGAAGACACAGTTCCGTCCAACATTCTGGTTTATCAGTAACCCAACACTTTGATTTGGACATGACTAAATACCTTACATACCGCTCATTGGGTTATGCAGTATGTATTAAGAGCATTAAGTGGCCTCCATTGCGAAGAACAATGCTTTCGAGCATATTTGAATATGATCAAGTGAAAGATGATATGTTCCCTGTTATAAACGCGCACGATTTGGGCGCATCCTCCTTTTCTACATAAACGCCGGGTAATGTACAACCTTGCCTGCCTCCATCGCCAAACGCACAAGCCAGCCACCACACACCAATGGTCTCATCCCAGACATACACACTCTGTTTGCATCTAGTCGTCGTCGGTGTACCTGGGCCCGCTGGCAGCCGGAGTCTCAGGTGCGCCGTATGCTGCAGGAGTCGGCGCGCCGTAGTAGGCTGATGAGGAGGTGAAGCCACTGGCCGCAGGAGTAGGAGCACCAGCAGCCGGTGTCGGCGCCGAGTCAGCTCCCCATCCACCTTGCCATCCACCGCCTGGAGTTGGGGCACTCGCGGCACCCGGAGTAGGCGCTGAGTAGGCACCAGGCGTGGGGGCGTTGAGAGCGCCTGGTGTTGGCGCACTGAGAAGAGCACCGCCGGGTGTTGGTGCGTCGTAAGACTGACCGGGTGTGTATCCCCACGAGTCACCTCCGCTGGCCCCAGGAGTAGGGGCAGAGCCACCGTACGCAGGTGTCTTGGATCCAGAGCCCCATGCATCTCCGCCTCCGTATGCCGGCGTCTTCGAACCAAGACCAAAAGCGTCGTGTGCTGGTGTCTTCGCGCCTGACTGCCACGCTGGAGTTCTTGAGCCTCCGCCGTATGCGGTGCGGTTGCCGTCTCCGTAGGCCGTCCGAGAGCCATCGGCCCAAGCTGGCGTACGCGATCCGCCGTAGTCTGGACCACTTGACTTCCACGCAGGGGTGCGACCGCCGGTTGGCGCAGGGGCTTGTATGTGTTAGTAAACGAATTCAAGAGGAAGGCGAAATGAGGGGCAGCTGGCTTACTTCTTGAGCCCCAGGCGGGGGTTCTTTCCGGGCCGCCAGAGGCAACAGGCGTTCGACCTCCTTGCCAGTCTCCATGTCCACCACGACCACCACCCGGCGGACCGCTGTGACCACCACGACCTCCACGGCCGTTGATTTCTATCTTGGCTCCCGTGATCCTATCCTTGAAGCTCAAGTGATCTTTAGGTACCGTAATCGTCTTGCTCTTGGTATGCAGCTCGACACGAGCGTGTGTGTCAGTGGCATCCTTGACAATGCCGAGAAGACCCTTGTAACCGCCCTTTCTGATGATAACAGTCTTGTCGATAGCACGATCACGTCCTCCAAAGCTCTTGGGCGGTGCCATCTTGCTCTCAGATCCGTTGGGGTTGCGCTTCATGGCGGGGTTCATCTGATCCAGGTTGGGACCGGCAGATAGCACGCGCCCACCCTTGGCGGCGATGGTGTTGACGTTGCCAGCCTTGGTCACAAAAACGCCAGCGTTTTCATTGCTGTCGTTGTTGTGCAGGAAGACGTAGGCACGGTGAATGTGGATAATCTTGCCCTGGCGTTGCTGTCCACCATACTCCCTGACTACATCGTCGAGTCTGATCTCGGACCCGTTTCTGTCGGCGGCCACGGCGATCTTTCTCTTTGGCAGCTTGTTGGCAATCTGCGAGGGCATGACTTGTCGAGTATCTCCATTTTGGTCGAGGACCACCACCGACTCACGATCGACCTTGACAATACACCCAACCGTAGTCGGGTCCAGTTGGACCAAGTCAAAGAGCTCGTACTGACCGAGCGAGCCCTGTCCTCCGATGTCGCTAGCTTCACGCAAATCCTTGCTGAAGACGGTGACTTCGGTGTTGGTTTGATCGGTCAAGAACGTAACCCGGTCTTCCGATATCTTGACAACCATACCAACTTCATCGCGGAATCGACTGCCGCTAGTAACCTTGACGTGGTCTCCAACCCTGAAACGCTTTCTCAGGCCCTTGGTTGGCACTTCAATGATTTGACCGGCGAGTACTCCTTCTGTGACCTGCATGGTGACGATGTCACCCTGGACGTTGGTGGCCTTACCAACAACGCCTTTCTGCTCGCCTTCGTAGACTTCGATGATATCACCAGGCAGGTATGTGACATTGATGTTGCTGTCCTTGAGGCTCGAGGCCAAAGCCTTGAGGTCGAGGTTCTCGGTGCCGTCCTCAGCACCGGAGGCGAACCTGGTGACTTCTTCCAGGGTCGGGTTGACGTCCGTAACAACCAGCTGCTGAATCTTGATATCCTTGACTTGGAAGCCGTTCTCAAACTCGTCGCCCATGTAATTCCACACTTTGGTGGTGGGGTTACCCTGAATGTGTCTCGGGTGCCGCTTGCGGGCTTCTGTCTCATTGAAGAGGCGCTGGGGTGGGCGCGGGCCCGCCATCCCAACGGGTCGTTTCCTTTTGCCGTCGGGGGTTAGGGCAGATGCAAGCGCATCGTCTCTCATTCCGTAGTCGAGACGGGGGATGAACCGAACCCTAGCCTCGAGACCGTTCTCGGTAACGTCGATTACCTGAGCAAGGTCACCAGCATGTTTGGCGGGCTTGCGCAGCCTCACCCACGCGCCGGGCTCCAAAGTAGGGGTCTTGGTGACACGGAGCAAGTCGGGCATATCCTTAATGTCGACGAGGATCATCTTGGATCGAGGGTAGACGTTGAACATGCCGTCGAGGGCAACCATGATGTCGGTGGAGCGGTTAGCTTCAACGTAGACGTATCCCTTCATGACGGAGGTTGGACCACCACGCTCAAAGGCCGAGATAATGGCCAGTTCGTCCTTGGTACCTAGCCTCTCCTCGATGCGCTTCATGATGGAGAAAACCACCTCTCGCTCCTTGCCTTCTTTACACCTGACAGCCCAGATGGTGGGATCGTCGACGCTGGGCATCAGCAGGCGCTTGGGGACGACGGCCGAGTCCCCAAAGCCCTTGTTCGGACGGCGGTTGCCGTAACGCTGTCGAAGGATTTCGGCTTGCTTCTCGGCGTCCATGCTCGCCTCCATCTCGCGCCGACGGTCCAGCTCCCTGTGGCGTCTGTCATCATCGAGGCCTCCGTTCTCAGCAATATCGTCAGGATGAGCGTTGTCGATGAAGTCTTCTATCTCCTCGCCGTCTTTCTCCTCATCCTCGCCATCCTCCTCGTCATCAACTTCGGCTTCGATATCGAAGAAGGCAGCGCGGCGATCCTTTCTGCGCTTGCGACGATGTCCCTATTGATCCGCTGTTAAAACTAGTCCGCAACAAGAAATCAAGAAGGCTAGATTGGTTGATGCAACGGGTGCAAAGTGTTGCCTGTCATCTTGGCGATACATCTTTGTGTGAAAAGGCAGACAGCGCAGGCATCGACAGGAGGCTTACCTGTTGAACATCATCCTCGTCTTCGTCATCCTCGTCCTCCTCTTCGTCGTCGTCATGTTGAGCCACATCATCTTCCTCTTGATCCTCGTCGTCGTCATCGTCAACTACTCTCGACTTGGAGGGGGCGGGGGCGTCGTCGGCAGGGCTGCTTTCGCGGGCATGATTGTCGCTAGCTGACTGATCGGGTTCCTCGTCGGACAAGTCGGCGGGTGCAGGGTTGAAATCATCTTCCTCTTCGGAATCGTCGTATCGATTAGATGACATCTTGGAAGACAACGGAACGTCGAGTCAAAGGTGTCAGGTCACAGGTGGTGTGGCTTTTCCGTTATGTTATTATTGTCGAGGTGAGATCCTTTTCGAGGTGAATCTGCCAAAGAAGCAGATTATCAAGGGAAGGAACAACGACCCTTCCGACTGATTTGCCCGATGGCAGCGATCTTGGGCTCCGGCTGGTCAATCAAGCAGAAAGATGGAGGAAGGCGCAAAAGGGGTTCGGCTGCCGGGTCGAAGGATGGGATTGAGGTGAAGGTGAAGGCAAAGCAAAAGGCAACGGAGAATAGAAAGCTTAGGACTAGCAAAGGCTACGACGAATGATGGGCGAATAACGCGAAGCACATCTCCATCTGAAAGGGGACTAGCGCGATTTTCCCAGACTGACACCTCAGGCAAATCGTACTTTCTGCCGCAGCAGTAGGTAGGTGCTCTACAGTGGGGCTGCCTTAGCAGTCCCGCCTGTCATCCCTCTACACAATCCTGATTGACTTCCCTTCACTGTATGCCGTCCTGTCTCCATTGAGATGAGGTCGCTGTATTGGCAATTGGATGGGCATTTTTATCATGATGCTCTCATGTCTTAGGACGGGCTGCTCTAATTGATTTTTGGTTCTAATTTAAATAGTGAAAAATATTGAACGAGTGCTTAGGTAGTCACTAAGTAAAGAGAGACGATCGCAATCAAGACAGCGTGCTGAATCCTGAATGATACGCAGAAGTGTGCTTGACTGTGTCATTCATTTAGGAACATACATCCGCTGGAAGACCATTTCAATCGGGTACTCTTCTGCATTGAAAATCCATGTGAATGATACAGTCCTAGTTGCCCTAGAAATGTTAAAGATGGGAGCCGAGAGAAGCCTCGGCACATGAGTGCTTCTCCAACTCAATCATGAATGAATTTCCATCCTCAGACTAGAAATCCCCCATAACTGAGCGCCTCTCCATTTCCCTATGCCTTCATTCTTAATCTGAATTCAAACCAAAACTTGTTGATAGCTTGAGAAAAAATATGAAGGCTATTGTCATTGAAGAATTCGTCAACGTAAGTCCTAGCCTCCGGAGACTGTGCCTCAATCTTATGAACATATTCTAACCCATCAACAAGGATTTCGATCAAGTCAAGGTCTCAGAGATTGACCCGCCCATCGCTAGAACAGACCGCTATCTCGTCCAAGTCAAGGCCGCCGGGGTAAACTTCGTCGATACACTCTATGTAAGTCAGACAAATCACGAGCAATTCCTCCAAAAACAGTTGGGCTGGTTGGCTAATAATTCCCATATAGGCCAGAGGGAAACACCAAAACAACCGGTCCCTGGTACGCCCGCCATTCATATTAGGCCTCGAGTTCGCCGGTATCATCCTCTCAGCCCCGTCCGCCTCTGACTTCTGTCCCGGCGATAGAGTCTTCGGAGGCTGCACGGGCTCGTACAGCGATATTATCTCACTCGACGCCTCGACACGCCTACATCGCATCCCCACAAAATGGACTTTCGCCCAAGCTGCCGGGCTCGCCGCCACGCTCCCCGTCTCCTACGCAGCGCTCATCCAGGCCGGTATCCAAGCTGGCCAGACCGTGCTCGTCCATGCTGCTGCTGGCGGACTCGGTCTTATGGCCGTTCAGGTTTCCGCAGCCATGGGATGCCGCGTGATAGGGACGGCGGGCTCATCTGAGAAATGTGACGTGGCTCGAAGATCAGGAGCCATGGAATGTATCAACTATACCGAGGACCTAATGTGGTGGGATCGTGTACTGGAACTAACAGATGGAAGGGGTGTCGACGTCGTCTTTGATCCCGTCGGCCTAGTTGACCGAAGCTTAAAGTGCATTGCACACAGAGGCAAGATACTCATTGTAGGATTTGCCGGCATTAAGGATGATATGGAGAAAATCGCCATGAACAGAGTTCTGCTGAAGCAGGTGTCGTTGATCGGTTATGTGAGTATTGGGGGTGGATTCCATAGCCATACCCTACCCTATCTAATATAGCTAACGAATGCGTCGTAGCGGTACGGCGAGAGTCTGCGACGAAATACAGAAGAGGAAAAGACCATCTGGGACCAGCTCCGACCCTTGATCGAGACCGAAACAATACGGCCGGTCGTCTATCACTCTGAATATCCCGGCCTCAAACATGTCCCCAGAGCGCTCAAAGACATGACGAACCGCAAGATATGGGGCAAAGCAGTCATTACTTTAGATGATGACACTGGTGACCTGCCTTCGACGAAGCTTTGATTCACGGCAAAGTGCTCTACTGCGAAAAGCTGTGTTTTCAAGTTACCCGAAGTAGGTACACGTACTGAGGACACTAGGGAAGACCACACTGGTGTGGGACAAACACCGCGCAATATCATAACATTCCCTTCATCCCTTTCAAATGTGACCTCCGGTATATAGCCATCAACTGTCCCAAACTTTTGTTCCTGACCACCGACCAGGGGGGTCAATACTGAGTCTTGTGATGCGTTGAAGGTGCGTTGAAACCAACTCGCCTCAACTGACTGCCTATTCCAAGTGAATTCGTTTGAAACGTAGTTCACAGACAGTATCCCCTCCCTTCAGCCGGCTCAAGAGCCGATCCCTAAACGCCAGGCTTTGCGATGCATACATCATGAGTGACCAGCCAGATTTATGAACAACGCAGCAAGGCGGTCGGATTAGTTGCTGCTCGTCGCCCTCAGTTCCTTCAGGCGCCGGTTCGTCCGCACGTCTTGACACCCCAAAGACCCCGGCCAGCGCTTACTCCCAGCCACTCTCCCTGGTCACTGGAGAGATGCGGCACCCAGGCTAGGTTACCAACTTCGTAATCGCACTGCCAGCTAGCGTACGGACTTCTTATGTTGTCTGGCTGGGCGGCACCATTGGCAGGTGGCCCGCCACCAAGCGCAGGGTTGCTGTTGTATACATCCCAGAGCAGTACCTGGCAGTCGTCGGCTCCGGAGGCCAGGACGCCACGCCTTGTGGGCGACCACTCAATGGAGTTAAGGGAGCCTCCGTGGCCCCGGAGTTCGAGGAGAGCCTGTCCAGGGTGTCTCACATCAAGAATCCGAATTACGTTTGAGTCTTGCGCAAATGTAGCCAGCAAATGGGTATCGTGGGGAGAAGTTGCTAGTCTCAACAATGGAGGGGGGTTCGACATTGTCTGCTGCGCGAGCGTAGGGCTAATTCGTCCACCATTGGCATCTGTCATGTTTAATCAGTATCACAGAGCTTGCAAAAGTGGCATTTTAGGCGGAGTGTACCTCGCTCATCCTTTCCAGTAGGCTCGTAGATGATGGTGCTGTGCTCCAAACTACGCAAATCGAACATGCGGACGCTACCGTCTTGTCCACAGCTCACAAAGACGTCAACACTGTTAGCGCAGAAGCGCACATCGTAGACCTCCTTATCGTGGGCAATCAGTTGTGTCTTAGCCGTCAGCGACGGAATGTCCCAAATCGTGCACGTGGTATCGATGCTGGACGTGATTATCAAGCTAGGAGAAACCGTGTTCCAGTCGAGCGAAGTAAGCGGCGCGGTATGGTCAGGGGTCTTGGAGTTGGAAAGTAGCGCGAGAGGCGTAAGTTTCGTGACGGCAGGGTCTCTGGCTCGATTGGTTATGGAGTTGCTCTGGGAGACAGGACTTTCGGAGGGGAGAGACCATAGACGAAGGTGGTCTCCAGAGGTCGCAAGGAGGTCGGTGGACTGCTTCTGCGAAGAGGGCGGTTCCCAGAGCAGGCGCGTCACAGGGTAGGAATGTGTGGCCTCGGCGACTTTTTGGAACTCGAGGTTGATCTTCGGGGTGCCCGGTTGATAGACATCGTTGGGCGTCGGAACCATTTGGGTATCCAGAATTTGGATCTAGGGCGACATGATAGTGTTAGCCAGATCAAGCTATCAACATCACAGCGAGGGGTTCGTACGTAGTTGTGCCCGTCTTCTAGATAGCTACCGACGGCAAGCTTCCCAGCGCCGTTGCCCTGGGGAGGCCACTTGCACCAGTCGAAAGCATACAGGGCCCAAGGAGCGAGGTAGTTGCTGGTACCAGGCTGGGCATTGGCAAGCTCATATGCAGCGCTACCGGGCACGCCATCGGACATGCTCGAATCGGCGCGGGGTCGAATATCGGCCAGACCCAAGGGTGTATTCGAAATGTTTCGCTGGGAGCCAGGCGCATTATACTTCTGGTCCGGTAGAGACATAAATTGGGATCCTGAGCCACTGGGAGTGGTGGGCGTGTAGGGCGCAAAGGACGAGGCACCTTCGTATCCGGCAGCAGGCGAGGAGCGCGAGTAGCTGTGGGACAGGCTCAGGCTGGGAGGTTTGGAAGGCGTTTGATATTCTTGCTGCTGCTGAGGCTGTATGGCAGACATACTGGGGGCGGTGTTGGCAGTGGTGGCAGGAGGACGACCACCTGCACCACCTGGTTGCAAGACGTTAGGCACCGACGATGTGCTCTGGTAGGAAGGCGCGTGGGGGTGAGTGTTTGGGGACGACTGCTCCAGCTTGATATGGGGTGCGGCCGGGGCAGCAGACGACGATGAGTATTCGCGGGGTGACGGCTGGCCGTGCTGGATCATGCCCGCTGGCATGTGCAATTCGTCGTGCTGGGAGTTGTAGGTGCTGGGGCGTCGCGGGGTGCCAGTCTGGAACTGGGGTTGTTGCTGCTGCTGCTGCTGCGACGGCGGCGACGGCTGTTGCTGTTGCTGGTTCATGACCGCGAGAGCAGAGGAAGGTGAGGAGGAGGGCGTTGGCGCGGGCAGCAGAGTGACGGAGGGGGAAAGGCCCGGCGGCCCTGATGTCTCAGTCGCAGTGGAGTGGGCGGGCAGCGAGTAGGTAGAGTCTCTGTGCAGCTGTTGGCCGTGGGCTGGAAGCAGAGCGGCGGGGAGGGAGGCACGCTGCTGGTTGTACTCGAAGTCCGACTGGGAGCGAGAGTGGGAGAAAGGAGGGTGGTTGCTGGAGGCGGAAGGCGGCTGAGAGGAGTAGGAGGAGGAGGAGGAGGAGGAAGGAGAGTAGGGGTTAGAATGGGAGTGAGAGCGCGAATAAGAATGGGAGTGAGAATGAGAATGAGAGCGAGAGTAAGAATGGGATTGGTGAGGCTGGAGGGCGAAGGCGGAAGCGGAGTCGGTCGCGGCGGCGGTGGTGGGCGTACGAGTGACTGCCCTACTGTTGGTGGTGTTCTGATTGTTCGTCTCGTGGTAGTAGTCGTTGTCCCAGTGGAAGTTGGGGACGGCGGGGGGGACGGCGGGGGGGACTTTGGGCACTAATGGCCCAGGCGCACCAGCGGCAGTGGAGGCTGCCGTTGTGGATGTGGACGTCGACGGTGGTGTCGAGGTCGAGGTTGACGTCAAGGCTGCTGCATTCGAGGCTCCCGGGGTGTATTGGAGAGAGGAGGAAGTGGTGGGAGAAGCGAGCCCGATGCCGAGCCCGGTTTGAGGAGGAGGAGGATGCGAGTTGTTGTTGGACTGGAGGTAGCCAGACTGCAGCTGCTGTTGCTGCTGTTGCAATTGTTGCTGGACACAAGGCGAATATGGCGAGTGCTGCGAGTATACAGACGACAAAGAAGAAGGCGCCAGATTGGGCAGCGGTGGGCGGGTGTGGCCAGCCGTGCTATGAATTGTTGGAGGGGCATCCAAATTGACATTGGAGGCTGAGGCTGACGAAGCAGCAGACTCAAAGGCAGCAGGAGCGGGAGCTGGAGGGGACGTGGTGGCGGCGGCAGCGGCAGCGGCCGGGGCTCCAATGGACCCCAAGGCCTGGGCCGCCTGCCAGAGCGCCGAAGACGCGCTTAGGCGTTGCTGGTGGTGCGGACGCCATTGCTGCTGTGGCTGCTGTTGTGTCTCGGGGTCGATGCTCTGCTGCGAGGCCGTTCGACGATGACCCAGAAAGTGCATCATATTTATTTATTTTTGGTTGTGTTCCTTATGTGGCCAACCAAGTGATATGCGCGCGCGTGGGTTGAATGGGACGCGGGACGGACGGGGAACGAACAACAACAACAATAACAAGACGATGAAGAAGAAGAAGAAGAAGCAGACGAAGAACGACAACAAGGACGACGATGAGATGGCCAGGGCGAGGAACAAGACACAAAGGATGAGGGAGGAGGGACGAAGACGCAGACAACAGCAGGCCAGGGGCAGACGGTGGCAGTGCCAAAGTCCTCGGCATCCGCAGTCTTGTCTGATCTGATGGTGGTGTGCGGGAGGTGAACTTGTCCTATATTCTGTCTGGTCTCCAATACCCCTTCCGAATTGACTTGCAGAGCAAGCAATCTGTTATTCGCGTTGTCGTTCCGGCAGAAAAATCACTCGTATCTACAGCGGCACCCCCTGACTAATGAACGCCCGAGTCGTTCATCGTTGATGGGCCCTGGCATTGGGCATACATACGGATAGACGGACAACGGACACACGGAAACACGGACGCAAACGCTGCCAGGGATGAGGACAGGCCAAAAGAGTGAGCCAAGGAAAGTAGACCGTCTCATTAATGTAAGTACTGACCTAGGCAATGGAAGGCAACCAGACAGGTCGGATACACACGACACCTCTCAAACATTTGATTGGGCACAATTATGGGGGCCCGTTATTCGCGTTTCCCCCGTGAGCCATGTGAACAACAGGCAATCTCGAAAGACTCCCAACGGATAGCATCGTCCAATTCGGATACCTACCTTACGGTAAGGTAGGTAGGTACCTTAAGGTCCGTACCTTACCTCACTAATACATTCCTTAATCGGATAGTAGCTTATCGATAATAAATGACTCCAAGCTTACCTAAGAAGTGCACGAATGATTTAGGTAACCCGCCGTGTGACGTCTGTCTCGCACGGGCGGCTGTGGCACATGCTCAGAGCTCGTGAGCTCTTGCTTCCCGTAGGTACCAAAAGATACTCTTTATCTCGTACCCTCACACCTGGCGTTGCTTTCCCATCGTCGACTTTGCTATGCTCTGTCCTGTAGAATCCACACGTTTGCCGTAGCATCCTGCCGTATTCAATATCTCATACTCGTCACCAATGTCTATATGTTCTTCTGATTGACAACTTCTTGGCTATAGTCCAGACTTGGCCATCTCTCCGACGAGCACCCTCAGCACCCTTGCCAACCACGAATTTCCTGCTGACCGCGCCATCGCCAATTCTCCCCGTCCCGCTCAGCAGCGTCGAATGCGCCATGATGGCATCTAGCTCACCAAGCTTCCTCGACCGAGTCTCGCCGACCCGACAGAAACCTCCCATTCTGCCACTGTACACGTCCCGTCCGAAGCCTTCAGACGACTACGATCTCGATGATCTGTCCCCCAGGCCCGATGTATCTCTGCTGTCAGAGTCGCCGCCGTTGCCAATAATGATGTCGACAGCGCGCTCTCCTTCTCCCCTGGACCCATGGGACGATGACCCTTTTGGTCCGGCGGACACCTTCTCCAAGTTGAAGCCCAAGACTATGTTTGCTGGCCCCCCACCACCCATAACCGCCTCAGTAGTATTACAGCCCTCCGCGGCGTCGGGGAGGCGGGGCCCTCGGAGACCAGTACGCCAGAACGAGGCAAAGGGGATGTCTTCCAGCCGGCTATCATTTGGAAGCATAATGTTCGACCACAGCTCGCGCGACTCAAGCAAGTCCCGCGTTGACTCTGTCTGGCGGAATCTACGACACCGAGAACGAGCTCTCCATAGAGAGGTGCAGCGATTGCTCGACATACAAGCCACAAGACTAGGATCTGGCGCTGAAACTCTCGACGCTAGCACTGGAGGGGCTGAGACGTGGAGCGATTCTGGGAGTAGCACGCCGACGGGGACATTCTATTCTACAGCGACGTCCAAGTCTCGCATGGTGGCATCGTTAGACCCTCCGATACGCGCGACTCCTCGCGGCGATATAATACCTGTTCGACAACCCAAGGTACACGGTCAACAGGGCCTTCGCGCGGCACGGAGCGGACTGCGACAGGCCTTGGCAGCCCTCACCGGTCTCAAGACGGAAGAAAATGCATACATCGAATCGGCCCTCTCGCAACGAAAGAAAGCCCTCTCGTATCTGGATAAATTGGACAAGCGCAGGGCTAGCATTTCTGCCGAATTGCAAAGTTTGGCTGACGATGAGGAGGAGCCTCTGGCAAAGGAGCTCCGAACCTTGGGAGAACAGCATGATACTTTAGGGCAAGAAATCCGCGAGCTAGAGGAGAAGCTCGTCGGGATGAGAAATCGCCACCGATGGCTCGAGCGAAAGATGGAAGATGTCCACAACCGTCGTGAGGCTGGCTTGAGTGGCTACAGGGGTGCTTTGAAAGAAGTCGAAGGGGAGGTCACCTCCCTTCTACGCCGGCCTCCCATCGAACCCTTGGATCTTGATGTTATCGAAGCCGTATCGCGGAATGAAACTGGAAGTGGCAACGATGTCCAAGACTTACCCAGCGGGGCTGAGTTCTTCCGCATGATACCCACGCGACGCACACTCAGCATGGCCAAGGACTGGTGGGAAAGCGAAATGGACTTCCTCCACAAGCGAAAGGCGCAGGTGGACAAGGACCGCGATGCGCTTGACCAAGGCACGGAGTTGTGGCAGGAAACGGTCAAACTCGTCACGACTTTCGAGGCGGATTTGCGCCAGTCCCTAAGCGGCGGTGCTTCTTTGGCCAAGGGCAAACAGACCCCGCGAGCACAACAAGAGGGCGTCGAGGCTCTCTTGCCGCGGATGGCCCAGGTCATCTTGGAGCTTGAAGCAAACATGAGATTGGCTGAACAAAACAGCTGGAACCTTCTAATATGTGCCGTCGGCGCTGAACTCGAGGCGTTCCGAGATGCCGCAAGTCTCCTTCGAGGAAGTTTACCAAAGCATCAGGTAGCGGCGGCAAAAGTTGACGATATCGAAGAACCCTGGCACAATGGCGATGACCAAGAAGAGCAGATGCTGCAAAAGAATGTAGCCACAGCTACGACTCAAGGTCATCAAGGGGAGAGCGACAATGAGGTCCCGCCGGACTTGCTGGTGTCACATCTGGAAGAGCATCTGGAAGAGCATGATGATGACCATTCCAACGTCGGGTCTATACGGACGTCGTCTTCGAGGCGTGATAGTGACAATGAGGTCCCCCCAGAGTTCCTCGCGGAGCACAGTAACGATGAGGGTATAGACTGAACATGAGGGAGGGTCTCTTGACATGTGCGCTTTGGATAGCGTTTGTAACGGGTTCAACTCGGGTGTACAATGTTTGCCAGGAGCTGAAGGTGTTGTTGGAGCACGCTTTTTTTTTGAACACGAATTATGCTACGGATGGACAAGAAACAAGACAGGACAGTGGGATTGGGCAGGATACCCCGCAGACCATGATTCAATTAATTGGGGCGTTTAAGGAGGAGCAATTTTACGCCCGGCTGTTCACTGTTTTTTATTTTGCCTCTCTTCATAATATCATTAACAGAGTCACGTCGAAAGGTAACCAGCTGTCAACCAAGGGAGCTATGGCGCACGAGAGGAGCTGCAGTGGCAGACCGTGGCGGATTGGATTTGGTCGGTAACCTCGGCTATGGCCGCATCCCGCGAAGAGGACGATCCCGAAAGTGGGGTCCATAGGTCCGGTTGGAAGGATTTACACGGGGTAGCCCGGTGCCCAAAGGGCCTCGCAATAATAAAACCAAGAGCTCGCCGGTGAAGGCTCGGTTTCTGTTCCCCAAAGTACAGCTAGGAAATTGCCCTTAGTCGCCCATAACGCCCGCATACAGACACAAATCTGCTTTCCGAGACCACAAAAGCCAGCAAACTCAGCCCACTGGGATTACACCGCTGAGAAGCAGCCCCATGCTGATATCTCCCGAGGAGTCGCAGAGCGTTTCGAGAATCATAATGCGGCAAAACCACCTAGGATAAAGCTGGAAATGAATGAGGAGGGAGATCCGATTCCAGACCATCATGGGAAGGGCGGGGGTCCGTGGATAACGATTCAACTGGTGCTGTCTCGAGTTCGAATTATCGCCTGCGTTCGAACCAACCACTGGAGCCGGCAATGGCGACCGACTGATCCATCACCCACTCGCCGACGCCGAGATACTTTTCGATCCACTTTGAAACGTCTTTGTTCTCGCCGGCAGCTCTGTCCGTCTTGAAACTGGGTCTGACGATTCCCAGAATGGGCACATGTTAGCCGCGCTGCGTCTTATCTGTCGGCCGGGACTCTGGTATTCGCATCGAAACATCGGATAGTCACTCACGTCAGGCCCGTCGAACGCTGCATGCCGGCGAGGAAGGCGGAGACTGAAAAATTCCCAAGGATTAGCGAACGAACCGATCGAGGCAGACGATGCAATCAACTGCAGAACAGGGGAGGGGGTGGGGGACTAACAGAGCACCGCATCGAATGCGTAGTGAGTCAAACGTCCAATCTTTGACCAGAGGCCCAGAGTCAGCAAGTTGAGGAGCTAGGGAGGTGTTAAGACTGCGCAAGCAAATCTCCACGCTAGACAGCGAGGCGAGCCAGAGCACGAGGGCCGCTCGCCAGCAGCCCGACGGGGGTAGAAAAGGCTGGACCAACCATTTTGGTGCAAGTTGTTGAAAGGTCTGTCTGGTTCGGTTCCTTTTTTCTCAATCTGTTGTTTGTTGTCCCTCGATATTGTTGCTATCTTTGAGGGTTCCAATCGTCGTCGTCTCGGAGTTGTGGCGGCGTAATCACAAATGTCAAAGGCTGGAAACGAAGGATGTTGATCATGAGACAAGGCTCGCCTAAGGTGCATGGGAGTTGGCAGCCACACTGGAGCAACTGGAGTACCTCTGGATACCTACCCCGGCGGACGACTGTCCAAGTGGACTGTGCACACCAAGCAACCTGAAATGCCTCAGGCTAAAGTGAGACTATCCGACATTCCGATAAGATAAGATGTCTACGTTCATATCTTATCTAAGCCCCCATATGTGCGATACCAAGGATCCTCACCGAGTGTCGTCGGTGGGAATCAAAGTCATGGAGACGTGAGGTCAATTAAGCTCATCTTGAGTTCGTGTGGCTCCAAGTGGAGAAGCGACGATTTTATGGCTTGCTGACCATGAATTACCTCAGCCTTGAGGTGCCTTGTACCTCAAGCCTCAAGGTGCCTTGCCTTACTCTGGGATTTTGGATACCATCTCCTTCGTGTCTTTCCTACGGGGTCCTCCATGAAGTTATGAAGACACCAATTCCTGGGTGTCACACTCCCAGCACAACTTTTGGAACATGATGAGGGAAATAGAGAGAAGAAGCGCGACTCGGACCCGAACCATCGAGGCGGCTTGAATCGCGTCACCAGCAATGCGGATTAGCCGGAGCTCGGATGGGACCTGGGCTCTTTCTCCTCCGCGGCACAAATGGAATTGTCCGACGGTGCACCGGCGGCGGTCCACTTACCTTACCTTGACGTGGTCATTGGCCGTACACAGGTGTTGAGCTGCCGGAGCTGACAGAGTCATGGACAAATGCATTGTCGCCCTTTCGCATTTTTATGAGAGGTGCGAAGCATGCCAAGGTGCAAGTGGACCAGGGGACTTCTCCACCTTGACACTTGAGAGACCTAGCGGCCTTTTACCCCCGTGGCCCCTCCCCCAAATCCATAAACCAAGGACCGAGTCGGCGAGTCCATTTGGATTTTGGAGTCCTTGCCTTTTTCCAGCGGATGGAGGGGCATCTGACCACGGAGGGGCTCTCTGCGGGTTTTCAAGGTGCCATGGATGCATTTTCTCGAGGGGTCGGACGATCGGGCTGGCGGTGCCGTTTGGCAAAGGAAGCTCAGACCCGGGCAAGGCCAAGACCAAAAGAGCGCAAGGTTGTGTGTGGCCCGCCGCCCGCCCCGGCATGGCCTCTAGTTTGTTGAGTGTTTGAGGCTTTAATCAGCTCAACTCAGCCCAAGGGAGCTGGCCGGAGCTCCGTCGCAAAATGGAAGCTGCGCCAGTGTGCAACAGGTGCAAGTGCACGACGGAAGGTGACGTAGCGGGAGGTTAGAGGATGGTGAAGCGAAATAAAACGAGAGAATGGCCGAAGTTGGAACTAGACAGTTGGATGGCGCTGGATCCAACCTATGGACTGAAATCACTCATCGTCGCCCACCTCATCCGGCCAACACCTCTTCCATCATTCCACTCTCTTCCGCCTTCATTTTCTCTACCTCTGGGTATTGTCACCACACTTGCTACTTTGGTCTATTATCCAGCTCGACAAGCTCGAGCGTTGGAGAATAAATAGCACGACCCCTACAGGTACCAGGTGAGTGGATCATTCTCCGTCGGTCTTCTTGGGTTGTCCTTTTGCATTGCGTTGCGTTGGTGCCCCTTGAATGTTTCCGTTGTGGTTTCTACCTTAGTTGGCATCTATTTATTTTCTTGTTTACCATCTGCTGAAACCACGCTGTTTTTCTGGGCTGGCCTGACCTCACCTCACCTCACCTCACCCTACCTGGCGGTGCCTCACCATGTCCCGGGCCGTTTTGGTATGTGCTATTTGCGTAAACCTTGTTCGGCCCGTAGGCGTGGGTATATGGCCTCATTGGCCAAGCGTTTCCAGCTGATGGATGAGCGAGGTGTAAATGGTGAGGTGAGAAGGAGATGAAGCGGGAGCATGCTTCAATGGGGAAGTTACCTCAAGCTCCCGAGTCTTCTGTGTCTCCTTCCGTCGTCTCTTTTCGTTGTCTCAACATGAGACGGCAAAAAGTTGGAAAGTGTGAGGTGCCACGCCGGTGTGAAGCGCGGGACCCTGAGGCCTGAGCTGAGGTAAGGCAGCTAGCTGGTAGGGCACCTGTCACCGCAAGCTCCTCACATTGGTGGGGGGCCAAGGTCGTTATTGCCAAAGCTGCGCTTGACTTTCTGTCAGGGATTGGTGAGGTGCAGCCTGTGCTACTCCTGCCATCCGGCCATGGACTGAGGTGCACAGACCACTCCGTTGGATTGAGGGGCAGCTCAGCACCTTCTCCCCCTCACCTCACCAAACGGGGTGGTGCCGGCCGGTGCAGGGAAGGAGTTCAACGAGGGGCAAAGCGGCGGCCACCCGGACAGAGTGGGAAAAAAAAAGAAGGAGTGAAAAAAAGGCGCCGACACCACCGCCGACGCAGCCAGCAAGTAGAGGAGCGCGCCGCCGGGCAGCTTCACTTGTTTGGGCCAGGAGCAAATTGTTTCTCGTCCCTGCCCCTCGTGTGTCTCTCTCTCCTCCCGTCTTGGTCTTCAACAAATACCTGGCTGAGGCTACCTACCTACTTCTCCTGTGCATAAACCCTGCATTGGCCTGTTCCCTCGTAGAAGAGTCTCACTCGTCAACCTCGTCGATTTGGATGACTTTTTTTATCGTATTTTTTTTATTAGTTATCTCTCCCCTTGGCCTTACGTACCTTGCCTGACCTTGCCTTGCCTCTCCCTCTCTGTCTTCTCTCTGCCCGCCCCCACTCCCAGCAGGATTTAACAACCGCAGTAGACCCCTCCTTCTCTTCCACTCCTCCCTTTCGCCTCGACCATCTATTAGTAGCCCGGTTCTTCTCTGCTACACCATCCTCCGTCCCCCGGCGATCGATCTTTTCCTCTTAACTCCCTCATCACCTGTCCAAACACACGCATACCTACGCACACACTCACACAATGGCCGCTACCGCCAAGGACCATCTCGATGTCGGCGGCAAGATCGCATGGCTCTCCAGCCTCGACACCGCCTACCAACCCGAGAAGAACTACCGCCGCTCTTCCATTATCTGCACTATTGGTCCCAAGACCAACTCCGTTGAGGCCATCAACGCCTTGCGCAAGGCCGGCCTCAACGTTGTTCGCATGAACTTCTCCGTAACCCCCCCAACCTAGACGCCAAACGTCTCCCCACAAGTCCGCGCACCTTGCTAACCCGTCGCCTTTAAACAGCACGGCAGCTACGAGTACCACCAGTCCGTCATTGACAATGCCCGCGCCGCCGAGAAGGCCCAGCCTGGCCGTCAGATTGCCATTGCCCTCGACACCAAGGGCCCCGAGATCCGCACCGGAAACACAAAGAACGATGAGGATCTCCCCATCTCCGCCGGCAAGGTCTTGAACTTCACCACCGACGACCAATACGCCACTGCTTGCGACACTGACAACATGTAAGCGCCTCCCTCCCTCAATCAGCTTTCACGTTACACCACTAACCATCAGCTTGATAGGTACGTCGACTACAAGAACATCACCAAGGTCATTGAGCCCGGCCGCATCATCTACGTCGACGACGGTGTCCTCGCCTTTGACGTCCTTAGCGTCAAGGATGACAAGACCGTTGAGGTCCGCGCACGCAACAATGGCTTCATTTCTTCCAAGAAGGGTGTCAACCTGCCCAACACCGACGTCGATCTTCCCGCCCTTTCCGAGAAGGACAAGAACGATCTCAGATTCGGCGTCAAGAACAACGTCGACATGGTCTTTGCCTCTTTTATCCGCCGCGGTCAGGATATCAAGGACATCCGCGATGTTCTCGGCCCCGAGGGCAAGCACATCCAGATTATTGCCAAGATTGAGAACCGTCAAGGTCTCAACAACTTCGAGGAGATCCTCGCCGAGACTGACGGTGTCATGGTCGCCCGTGGTGATCTCGGTATCGAGATTCCCGCTGCTGAGGTTTTCGCTGCCCAGAAGAAGATGATTGCCCTCTGCAACAGAGCCGGCAAGCCCGTCATCTGTGCCACCCAGATGCTCGAGTCCATGATCAAGAACCCCCGCCCCACCCGCGCTGAGATCAGCGATGTTGGTAACGCTATCACCGACGGTGCCGACTGTGTCATGTTGTCCGGAGAGACCGCCAAGGGTAGCTACCCCAACGAGGCCGTTTCCGAGATGCACGAGGCTTGCCTCAAGGCTGAGAACACCATCCCCTACGTCTCCCACTTCGAGGAGATGTGCACTTTGGTTAAGCGGCCCGTCAGTGTTGTCGAGTCTTGCGCCATGGCCGCTGTCAGAGCTTCCCTCGACCTCAACGCCGGCGGCATTATCGTTCTCTCCACATCCGGAGAGTCTGCCCGCCTTCTATCCAAGTACCGCCCCGTGTGCCCCATCTTCATGGTCACAAGAAACCCCTCCGCATCCCGCTACGCTCACTTGTACCGTGGTGTCTACCCATTCCTGTTCCCTGAGGCCAAGCCCGACTTCAGCAAGGTCAACTGGCAAGAGGATGTCGACCGCCGCATCAAGTGGGGTGTTGAGCACGCTTTGGAGCTCAACGTTGTCAGCAAGGGTGACACTCTCGTCGTCGTCCAGGGCTGGAAGGGCGGCATGGGCAACACAAACACCCTGCGTATCGTCAAGGCTGACCCTGAGCACCTCGGCATCGGAACCTTGTAATGGAGTTGATTGTGGATGAGGAATGAAAAGAGAAGATGCCCGTCGGCGTGCGGGAGATACCAAAGTACCTAGAACCGTGATAGACGATGACGGGCTATACTGCCCAGCACACACGAGTATGATTTGCACACATGAATAAAGTTGATATCACCTTCCAAGAATCTCACACGAGCCGGTTACCTGTGTTGAGTTCATCCGAAGTTGAAGGAAGAATCAATCAGACGATACACAAGCTCTCGCAGGGGGCTCAGCAGATGGATGGATCCAATAAGACGACGCTGTCCTGAGAGAAAGGACTGGCAACGAGGATCTTACGTCTTGCCTCGTGGGGCCGCTCACAAAACCGCCCGTTCTAGCTGAGAGAGGACCATGTGGGCGTGTCGAATAGTCTCGCCGGTGAAACTAATGAGACGCGAAGGAAAATCCCCACCAAGAATAGCTTGGGAGCAATTCAGTAGCGATAGACCACCAAGCACCACGCAATGTTTCTTATGAGTCTCGTAGATGCCGAGATAGAGGAAGAGAATATTGGGTTTCGACAAAGCTCTCTCATATCCATGCCTCTTACCCAGAACATTTCGCCCAGATGCTTTATTTACTCGGGTCGTGTGTTATGTGCATTGTGTCTGTATACCATCTGGTCTTTATGTTAGGTCTTCCCGACGCGGCTAATCTAATCATGTCTACAGGTCTTTCAGTTCGAAACGCTTCCGCAAGTACTCGCCGTACTTCATAATCAGCAACGGCACAGGCAACATTCCGGCAGCAATGAAACCAAGAATGCTACTCGCCCAGCCAACACCCAAGTTTTGATTCATTTTCAGACCCGCAAGAGGTAGGGTGGCGCCAGCTACGGATCTCACGACGGCGTTGGCGGCAAGGGCCGAGGCGGCGTAAATGGTGAAGGCGTCCACGAGGTACATCTGCAACGCCATGAAGATAATGAGGTTGCCTATGCCAACGATGCCTGTGCCCAAGATGGGCACGAACCAGTGTATGTGGTACTCGGCCGTCCAGCCGTAGATGAATAGGCCGGCAGGGAGGAAGACGGCACCCGCTGGGAGGGCGACGAGGCGGTACTCTGGCTTCATACCTTCGCGGACCGTGCCAGTGGCGTCGGCTACGGCGTCTGCTTCCTCGGCTTTCTTTTTCACGTATTTATCCGATGACAGGCTGAAGAAGACCACGCCGATCATGGAGCCGACGCCGAGACCCATAAAGGCTAGGCCTGCTGTGCCGGCTGTGAATCCATACTGCGTCATGAATACTGACGTGATGGACGTGAACATGAGATACAGGTAGCCGTAGACTACGGCAATATAGAGCCCACTGTTGCATTCGTTAGTTTGAGACAATATTGGTCAACGCAGAGAGCCTCAGATTGGCTACGGTGTAACGCACAAGATCTGGGTGATTGGGGAAAAGGCAATCATTTTGAGAGGACGGATGATGCCCCGCTTGAAGTAGTCGGTTGAGGAGAGCCCGATATCGAGTTTAGACCGTAGCAGAGTGTTCCCAGTTTCTTTACGAAGGCGCCTGACCTTCCTGTCGAGGATGATGGGCGCATACGTCTCCCGGAGAAAGGTGACCATGACAATACTAAGAACCCCACTAACGATGACGATGAGCCAAAAGACCCATCTCCAACCGGCCGCGTCGGCGAGGAACCCCCCAGCGACGGGCCCGATGATGGGGCCTAATAGGGGCCCGATACTGAACGCCGCCATCGCGGCCCCGCGCTTCTCCTGCCGGATCATGTCGGAGATGGAACCGGCACCGTTGGTGATGGGCGCCGAGCCGAAGATGCCGGCGAAGAGGCGGAAGACGATGAGGGCATTAAGGGTGGGTGCGAGGGCGGCGCCGACGTTGAAGCAGATGAAGAAGAGGTTGCAGACGTGGTAGACGATTGTCCGGCCGTAGATTTCGCTGAGGGGGGCGCAGAGGAGGGGTCCGGCAGCGAAACCCAACACGTAGACTAGCACTTATGAGTATGTTTGCACTTTCATGTGGATGATGTGGATATTGAAATGCGTGCTTACCGGAGACGACGAATGCAGCCAGATAGGGGCTGTTGTTATGGAACTCTCGCATGAGATCCGGCACACCGGGGGCAAAGATGGAGGACGCCAGTGGTGTGACAAAAGTCATGGCACTGATCAGGGTACAGTTGAGGACCTTGAGCCAACTCGGCCAGTTGTACGGATTCGCCGGGTCGTCCGGACCATCCCACCAGACAATGTTCTCGTCTTCCGAGCTCTCGCCGCCGTCGCCGTCTTTCTCTGTTGGGTCCACTCCCCTTTCCACGTCGTTGTCCCCATCGCGAGTCGTAGACTTCCGGGCTAGGGATCGCGATCTTGTCCGCGCCAGCGCCAGGGAGCGCCTCTTCTTCTCCTCGCCGCGTTCGTCGAGGACGTAGCCCATGCTGGAAGGTATGTCGGCATCGTGACCTTCTGCAAGGGCCTCGGCCGTCTTTTCTTCCCTCGTGGGTTCGCGTTCAAGCTGGTAGAGGCCCTTTGTTTCTTCGTCTTCCTCAGTTTTTCTGTGCATTGCCGTCTGCTCTTCCGCAGACCGACGCGGTTCTTTTGTTTCTGGGGTCATCGGAACTTTACAGTATCTTGCCCTTTTTGTTAGTTTCGATGACTACGTACACTGCGGGACTGCGGAGCCATGGATCGGGCAGGAGGTACGATAATTGTGACATTGAAAGCTTGGCACTTGGGAACGCCATGCAGTAATGGCCTTGAGCCTGACATTGGAAGACATGGTGTTTATATTTACAGATTCAAAGGAACAGGCTCGAATGCTCGCGTATCTACCTATAAAGAAAGGAATAGACTTGCCTGAACTGTATTTCTTGCAAGACTGTGAGCCACAATGCCTCCCGAGAGACAGTGTGTGTAGAACTCTTCTGATAGGCTCCACTGAGTGTAATGAGAGCTTTAAGAAACTACTTTAGTTGAGTATGAGAAGTCGGCAATTATATGTCAAAATCGAGATGCGGTGATCTCAAGTATAAAAAGCAGGGAACGGCACAGCAAAGCAATCTCTCTCGTGGCCGCCAAGAAGTGACTCTACAGAAGAAACGTCAAAAAACAGCAGATCTTTCAAGGAATTTAGGAAATGAAAGCCATGGACATCTACGCCTCTTAAACAAACAACCATGTGATCTGTCGCTGCCCATCTCAACGGGGGTTTGACTCGACAAGGTCAGACCACACTCCACTCCACCTCGCCTAGGTAAGTCAGCCCGGTACCTCAATTGGGCATGTATTTCCCCTCTCCGGGGAAATCAACGAGGAAGGGGAAAGAGAAGGCAGAAAGTTGTCAACTCCGGCCCGAACCCCGTTCAAGACTGGGGTTTGATTGAGCCTAGTTTTGTGATTCCCTTGGGGGGTGGTATGAACTTCTGTACGTGACATGGGTGCTGCAGCACCCGTTGGAGCGAGCCATTTCCGTGAACCAATGACTAGATCTCTCCGGCGCCCGCGCTTGGAGGGGATCGATCACCCGAGCCGTCACGGCAGCGTTCGTCCCTTAAGCTTACCTTGGATGCGGTGCCAACCCGCTTGGCAAGATCCCTGCAAACTCCCTTTAGACTGCCTGCTTCCGACCATCTTCTCTCTACGACGCAAGGAGAGGAACAGAATTCGCCGGTATCTCCGACCTACTTCGCTAACCCTTTGACCGAACAGCGGCATATTGTCAGCGCAGAACGCGTACCCCTGCACCAACCAACGAATAACTGTCCTCATATGAAAACGGCACAGCAGACTCGAGGAAATTGCCTGCCTTTAATAGCGTATGCAGGCAGTAAGCCTGCATCAATAATGGCCTCGGTAAATGGGAGGTGATTCTCCTTCACCATGGTACTACCTTGGCCAGATGTATTACCGTAGCAAAGCCGGTTGAGCTGCCGGAGCATGCACGGAGCCGCGGTCCACTCGGCGCCGGAGAAGCGGGTCGATTGTCGGGGTGCAACCGGATACATACAGCTATAGAGCTGCGATGTGTACGACTCAGCGGTCCATATGCTGTAGGCCAGGCTGCCTCGGTAAGCAATACATTGGATCGAATTCAATGTACCTAGGAAATCACTGGTGGTGGCAAGTTACGTCGATTTGGTCTTCTGGGAGCTTGTTCTGCCTTGAAATAAAGCAAAAGCACGCAAAATTGGTTCCATCTCACAGAAAAGGCAAGAGTGCAAGTGAAAAGCTGAGATGAAAATCAAAGTGAAAGTAAAGTGTAGGAAGGAAGGTGAAGGTGAATACGCGTGGATGAGCGCTCAATTCCTAAGTGAAGCCTGCCCAGCACCTCGAGGGAAGGAAAACACACTCATTTTTCACAAACGTGACAGAGGCGGACTTCAACAACACAAAACCAGATTTACTTCACTTGAAATAAACAGAAGAGGTTGGGCAGAAGAAAATACAACAACAAAATTGAGAGTGTCAAACTGACCAGCAGCATCGGCCATACCAACAGAAAGAGTGAGTTTTGTGAACAAGATTCTCGAGGAAGGCACCACGACTACTCTTATTTCTCGAGTCGTTCAGCCTTCGTGGAATTCCGATACTGACGAAGCCGCAGTGACGAAGCCGAAGCCAGCGTTGACGAGAAACATCTCGACCCCTCTGCCCTATCCCTTTCCCGCAGCTTTACCTCCGAAGGCAGCCAGGACGTTGATGGAAAGACCCAAGTCGGGATGGCCAGCTGCTTCACCACGGAAGAATCTCCCGCCATGGGATCGCTCAATCGACGTTGTCTACCACAGATACCGACGTGGACAAGCGTTGCCTGACAAAGCCATGGATTTCGAGAAATCGGTTGCGATGTTCTTCGCAGACCATCAGCGAACGCAGCAGCAGGAACCGACCTCCCCGTACCTCAGATTGCCTGCAGTAGCACGCTTCCAGATATGCCAGTATCTCATCGCCGATCACAACTCAGACATTCCAATCTGTCTCTCCGACGGTCGATTCATGAGAGAGGTTTGGAGTGACGATGAGTACACTTCGCTCGCTGCCGCCATGGGGCCGCTGCAGTCGTATCTCGCCGTATCCTTCTCTCTGCGCGCGGACATGATGGTTGCATTCCTCATGATAGAGCGCTTCCATGTCACCTTGTCGCCTTTCGTCGGCCCACACTTGAACCCCTTGGCAACATTGTGGTGCAACAAATACGGCCACTTCATACAGCAGGTCGTCGTCGAGCTCGACCTGACGCGATTGGGTTTCGGGCCAGGTAAGGAGGCCTGTAAACTGCGCGCAGGAACCATCAACATGGACGACCTTATCGGCACGTTCGTCAAAGGCCAGTTGAGGCGGAAGAACCAGTCGACACTCAGGAGCCTTGTGCTGCTCTGCCGGAGATTCTGGGGTGAACGCCCTTCCGACCATCTACCCCCAGGCTCCAAGCCTGCCGCTGAGCAGAATGACCAAAGATCGTCGACGGAGCCTGAACAGACGTTTGCAGCCAAACGTTCAAGTTTTGGTGCCGATTTTTCCTACTGCCCGGACGAGTTCCTAAGAATCTGCGAACCATTCGTGCGCCTAGAAGGCCTGGTTGACTCGATGCGCCTTTGCGGTTTCAGCAACGGCTACACGCACTCTCTGCTGCGCCGGATCTTTCCCGTCCCCGAAAGAAGCGACGAAATCAAGCTCCATACGTATCGAGTAGCACCTTCGTCAATATGGCCACGAATCTCCGGCCAATCCTCGTGGATCGATAAGGGGCACGGCAAATTTCAGTTGGATGATCATTCTCGACAATACCTGCGCGGCCTCTGTTTTCCTGAGGGAGCAGTCATGCTGACACAACCGTATGAGAACCCACTGAATGGGCGTATGTCGGTTGCCTATGCGTCCAGAGGCACGAGAGATGCATCAGAGGACGGCGACGCATGTGAACGTCCAGGCAGCAGAACGCAACTGATCGGAAAGACGTCTAAAGAGTCGATAGCCACTGACGAGACAAGTCTAGAATACAGAATGCAAGTCCTGGTTCACAGACTTCGACGAAGCATGTCAAAGAGAGAGATGGATGTCCATTCCCAGGCGTCCACGACGTCTGACTGGGCAACATCGGGTAGATCGCCTAGGGGTTCAGAAGGGAGCTGGCTGGAGGAAGGATCGACATCCAGAGCGACTATTTGAGGAGATGTTGTCGTTGATTTCAACGCGGAAGTCCGCGCGGCTATCGGAATACAGTAGCATGCAGCGGATGAGAACAATCAAACAAAGACGGAGCACGGATGATAAGTGGATGCAGACGACGTTTGTTCCAACGTCAACGCTGAGGTGTGTCGGCACATCTTCGGCAGGGAGGTTCGGGGAGGCTTGGAGTCCTATGTACTCATTGTTTTGACGTCAGCGTGTCGTACCCTAGGTACTTCGGTACCTTTCCAAGGCACGTACCTAGGTACTCTATGGTAGTATAGCGAAAAGGTGGAGGTACCCAAAAAAAAAAAAAAAAAAAAAGATGAAAAAAGAACCCCGCGATGCCTGACTGCCATGCTCTTATCGTCACGACTTGCCCCACCAAGATCTTGAAAGCTTCCTCGTCCAACCCCTCCACGCTCACACAACAAACAACAGTCCTGTCTATCACTGCTACTGAGATTGAATACATTCAACTCAGAAACTCTGTTAACATGTCGGCACCCGTTCCCGCCAACTTCGATGCTCAAGAGGCTGATAACCTCGAGGATGTGAGCTCACCTTCTAACCCCTCCTCCTCTCTTTTCGCCGCGAACGAAGTGCGCTGACTCCTTTTTTGCGTCTAGATCGAGAAGCAATTCGCTGTCAAGGGTATGCACACTGCTGCTGCCGCATCCGCCTTTCTGAGCGATCGCGGGCTAACCACAGCGCCTTTTCGCAGTCGTCCAGCACATGGAAACCTACTGGAACATCCTGGAGAAGGTCAAGGGCTCCTCGCTGCGCCTGACCAAGATCGATGACGAGATCTACGAGCATCTGAAGACCGATTTCCCCGAGTTCGACCCCGCCGCGACCATTAATGAGGACGAGATGAAGAGCAAGACCGGCAAGGAACGGTGGCGCAAGTTCATGATGGCTTACGAGAAGAGGGTTGATGACTACAACTTTGGCACCATGGTCCGCGCCAGCCCCAAATCCGAATATGGCCAGAACGAGGTCATTTTCGGTAAGTATCCCTCCAACAACACCTCTGCCGAACCTCACCGGATCTCGTTTGGTGACTTTGACTCGCTCATCAGCTAACTTGCACCTCAGCGCCCCGCATGCAGTTCTACGCCATCGAGATTGCGAGAAACCGTAACGGTCTGAACGACTGGATCTATGAGAAGGCCCAAGCCGCCAAGTCATCCAGCTAAAGGGCACGCCTATCTACCCGACGAACTGACGTCGTCTTGGAAAAGGAGATGCCAGTCGAAATTCGATTTACGATACCACCCGTGCTTCATCATCTCGGCCAGAAAGCGCTTCGCCCGATTTGACAAAAGTATGGTCGTCACCCTAGAGTAGCGCAGGGCCCCACGATATCGAATGTGGAGTCTCATTGAGTGGTGGATGTGACGGTCCAATTTCAGTGATTGTATCATACGCAAGACCTTTCTGGTCTGGATATCGCTCCTTCTTGACCGTCCTCGGATGTGACTAATGGGAAGGCGATATTCTGGTTTCCAATTATGTTGGTGGCTTGAGCACATAATGTTAAATGAGCAATTCGCCAAGCCAGAGAGACTGAGATCTGCTCACCCGTCTCTTCAATGGAAGCACCTGAGTGTACGTGACGATGAAAGCTATATTGTCTAGAATGCGCCTAGTGTTTCCTTCCTACTGACCTTGTTCGGCGATTTTTGAGAGTGGTGTCTTACGGTGCTGTAACTCTTGAAAAATCTCCTCATTTACCACTCGGCCGTCCTCCACCACAACTATGCGATGGGCAAAATGTATCATATCCCGATCGTGCGTGGCCACTACGACGCTCGCGCCAGAGTTCTCCGTGCTTTCCAAGATACCACAGAGTGTCTGCCGGATTGTCTCCGCAGATAAGTTATCCAACGCACTTGTCGCTTCGTCCGAGATCAAAAGTCGTGGTCTGCGTGCTAGTGCTCTAGCTATACACACTCGCTGCGATTGACCTCCTGAAAGAGTCAGGCCCCCATCTCCGACAATCGTATTGTAGCCCCGAGGCAGGGACGATATGAAGTCGTGAATCCCCGCCTCTCGTGCGGCTCTCCTGACGTTGCTATCGTCAAGCAGTTGCGAGGTTTCTGTTTGTCCGTATGTGATGTTTTCCCTTATCGTTGTTGGGAAAAGGAAGGGGCTTTGCGGGACGAAGGATACGAGAGAGCAAAGGTCATCCCTCTGGATCTGATCGTACGCGATGCCTCCATACGTGAGCTGGGCCGAGTTGTTCCTGGGTGCTGAACCTTGTAGAGATGGCCAGTACAATCCAACAAGGAGAGACAGAATAGTACTCTTGCCACATCCGCTCGGTCCAACTATGGCCACGTATTGGCCGCGGTCGATATCCAATTCGATGTCCCGCAAGACCCGGTGAGCCGGACGTGAAGGGTAGGCGAACGAGACCTTTCGTGCCTTGATCGGGAATATCGACGTCAGCCTTTCAGAATTTTCTGGTTTCAACAACGTTATCGTCGACGGAGTCGCCAACATGAGCACCTGGCTGGCCGCGGCTTGCGATGCAGACACCTGGGGCATCATGCCCAACATACCAGCAGTCTGTACAACGCAGAACAGGGGCAAGTTGGCCACCTGCTGGCAACTGGTTGCCGTCATCTCGAGTCTTTTGGCGGTCAAGTGGATTCCATACCAACCGACAAGCGCAACGACGAAGTAACTGATAGATTCGTTGAAGCGGAAGAGCGGTCCTAGATAGAGTCCTCTTTCTAACCCGAGTCTGTACGTCGAAGCGGTGAGTTCAGCGTGTCTCTGGCTAAAGTACTTCTCCTGCGTGAATGCTTTGGTAGCACGGATTTTTCCAAGCGCCTCGTGAATGACAGACGCCGTCGTGGCGGCCCCCCGATTACAGAGGGTCTCCCACTTCCTGCCTGCCACAGAAAGCACCTTTAGCGAGGCCATAATGGCTGGGAGACTGGATAGTGCTACTAACGTGAGCTTCCACGAGGTATTGAGTGCCCATGTCGTCAAGATGATGGCCATCGCCACGATCATGACAACAAGAGGCACAAAACGAGAGACCAGCGTCCGCATCTCCTCAGCCTTTTTGTCCAAGCACTCGCCAATGTGGCTGGCCGGGTCCTCGAGCTTTTTAAACCACGTCTTTGGTTCTTCGAGCATACGCCTCATGGCTTTTAGGCGAAGGGAAATCACCCAAGCCTGACTAGCGTGTTCCATGAGGTAACGCCCGAGGAAACCAGACAGTCCATTGAGTATAGCCACCATCAGCAAACAAATGACCCATTCTTGGCCGATAGAAAGACGGTCTTCTGTAGCCCAGAATGATGCGAGAAGTTGAGCGAAGCAGAAAGCAAACACTGGGGTACAGCCAGAAGCGATCAAACAGAGTATCAGTCCAACCACGAGTCTGAGTTTGGGTGTCGGTGCCAAGTTTGGCCACACGGTATGGAGGATAGCAGAAATATGCTCGAAGTTGGTTTCCAAAGGCCATACCTGGGCGACATTCTCTTGTTCGAGCTCCAGGCCGTCATTGGTGGTAAGAATGTGCTTTTGACGAAGGAGTTGCCCGGATTTTCTGGCAGCCTTAGCATTGTAGCCCGCGGCCTGAACAGATACCATGTTGTCCCAGATATGGGATTTGGTAGGCTTGATGTTCTCATTTGATCCTAGAAGGTCGCCGCACCTGTGTCTTGTAAATTGCAACGAGGGTTGAAGGTTCCCGAGCTCAGGGACTAGGGGATGTACGTTGACTCTATCAGGGGGCAAGCTCTGGTTTGGGTCGTTCACTTCCCGTATCTCATCAGCAGCAATATGTGCAAAAACCCCATGGGGATCTCGCGATATATCCTCTAGTCTACCTTCCTGGACGACACACCCGCCGTTCAGAACGTAAACGTAGTCGTCTTGTTTGATGTGGGAAAGATCGTGTGTGATGATAATGGTGGTTTTGGTCTTTCGCCAAGCTTGAATTGCATCCATGGCCATTGCTTTAGTCTCTCCATCTAGTCCGCTTTTGATCTCGTCTACTATCAGAATGGGGGGATCCCGCAGCCTTGCTCGAGCCAGTGCAAGCTTTTGTCTCTGTCCGCCGCTGAGTCTATGCCCAATTGTCCCAACCCAGGTCTTCAGCCCAGAAGGTAGAGAGGAGATAGGGGACTGCAATAGAGACATGTCGCATGCCGTTCGAACCTCGTTTGCCGCAAAGGGATGGCCAAGAGTAATGTTCCAAAGCAATGTGTTATCGAAGACTGCGCTGTCTTGCTGGGCCAAGGTGATGTTCCTCCAAAGCCACTCTTTTTCCATGATCTTGATCGGTAGATTGTCAGTAAATATGTCACCCAGGAGAGGTTCGTAAAAGTTGACCAAGAGGTTGCCCAAGGTGCTTTTCCCCGAGCCGCTGCGGCCCACTATGAATCGTGTTTCTTCTGCAGGGAAGTCGAGGGACGCCTTTTCTAATACCATTTTCGTCGGCTCGGAGGGATATGCGAAGCTTATCTATAGTCAATCTAATGAGTCCCGGCTCCCGTAATGTAGGTGCGGCTTTCTTACTTGCTTGATTTTTACCTCCCCCGCGCAGAAGCTGGGGCCGAAGACGCCCTTGAGCTTTCCCTGCGACCCATACTCAACGGCTCTTTTGTCATTTGACTGAGAGCTTCCCCGGCTGCAATCCCCTTGTTCGAAACTAGCCACCGGAACATCAAGTTGGAAACTCCCTCCAAGGCCGTCAGAGTTGCGTAAAAGGTGGTGAGTACTGCCGAGGACCTCTCGCCTTTCGTGACGAGCCATAATCCGATCCAAAAGCCGCCGACAAAGATTATCGACACCCAGACACTCATGAATGAGATCTGAAGGGCATTGCCGCGGGCCTGCACCAAGTACTGCTCCATAGCCGCATCCAAGGTCTCGCCATATCCCATTACTTCCTGATTGAAGCCATTATATATCTTGACAAGATCAATCGCGGCTATGCATGCTTGCACTCGCTTACAGCCATCAGTGAGATGCTGCTTTTGATTTACGATGGCGGGTTGGAGCCTTCGGTTGGCGAAGGAAAGGGCAGCAATTGCGAAAGGGAGGCTTGCAATCAACACGAGTGTCAACTTCCAGGAGAGACTGAAGGCAAGAGTGAGGCATGCAGCCGAGGAAACTGAGTCGGCGACAATAAAACCAAGGACCTGAGATGTTGCAATTTGGACCTCGCAGGTCTGTCTGTGCCAAGTCAGCATTCGAAACCCTGAGGACTTTAGCACATACGGCTTACGTTTCCATCCTGATGAGAAGGGCGGGAATGCCGTCAGCTTGCTTGTCGTACCAACCCATTTCACGAGCAAGCAGCCCATTGAAGACGCTTTCCCGTGCGCTTCTTGCCTGGAGTTCGCCGGAAATGAACCAGCTCAATAGTAGCATGGAGTTTCCAACGAGAGCACCCGCAGCGAGGATGCAGATAACGACACACCATTGTGATGTTGAGGTCATGGCATATGACACACTGGAAATACCGCTGCCGAAGTCCATCATAATCTGGAACAGCTGACCAAGGACTACAGCCAAGATCGTGCGCAATGCTGCACAGAAGAAGGCAGAGACGACGCCAATGGTCATGGGAGGGAGGTGCCGCCTTCTGAAGAACTCAAAAAAGCATTTCCATGATAGACTTCGTTCTGGATATGTAGTTTGAAATAGTTTCATGGCGGCGACAGCAGAAAGTCTCAAAGCTGGGCGATTGGATATCTTTCGTCTTGCGGTTCAAACGCAAAAAGTGGCGGTAAGCGTACGTCGTCGGGATGAATCGAGGAAATTTAGACGTAATCGAAAAGCAGTAACCAAAGACTTTTCTATTGAAGATGCTTTAAGATGTAAGGGCCAGTAGATCTTATATTCCTCTCTGTGGG
Organism: Colletotrichum orchidophilum; assembly: GCF_001831195.1. Taxonomy (NCBI): domain Eukaryota; kingdom Fungi; phylum Ascomycota; class Sordariomycetes; order Glomerellales; family Glomerellaceae; genus Colletotrichum; species Colletotrichum orchidophilum. Next base: position 713,772 of record NW_019172957.1, read on the forward strand.
TGGGTGTAATCGTGTGCGACGTTTTTCCGCCCCTTGGTCCCAGCGAACGCGCCCTGCACACATCGATGGGCAAATTGCAATTTATTTGGCGGGCTACCTTAGATATGGCAAGACAAGGGAGAAACGTCATCATCGAATCCCTCGATTGTATTTGACTCGTCGAATTCCTATGACTTTGTTGTGGAGATCGCTTAGAAGAATCTATTCATTGGCATTGGAAGTCGAGGGAAGGTGAGGCCGGACGTTGAAAGAAAACAGCATCAGTTTAGATCGATGAACATGGAGATATGCCGGCCCGAGGATTGATTTCTGGAACTATCTTTGATTTCATTATCAAGTTTGAAAGACAAAGGCGTCTAAAAGCGGCACAAGCAAGTACACAGCGATGCCCAATCTTCCCAAGAGACGGATGGAACTGCAGCACGACCGGATAGCTGTGACTCTCGCCCTGCTTCCAGGTTGTCATTCGTCTCCGTGGAAGGTACGTCATGGTGCTGACTCCGTGGTTGTGGTCGGAACAATCTACTGTGATGAGGATAAAATGACCAACCCGGCGCAGGTGATTGATGAAGCCAACGTCGACACGCCTCGTGTAGGTGGGATAGGGGTATTTATCGTTGACGTAATGTCAGGAAGACGAATGAAGAATCGGGCGTCGTCAGTAAAAGGTATGTCGTGTCTTTGCCTAAACTTGTATTACCACTACCTAAGGTAGGTAGTGTCTGATGTCTGCTTTAGGAGATGCGTATTCCCCCGTCCTCTAATGATGAACTTCAGACTCAGCTATCGGGGGCAAGAACGCCCCTTCCAATTTCGTGCCTGCCTTCTTTTTCCATTCGAACTTGACGAGCTTCTCTCCTCCCGCTTCCTGCCTTCCGCCTCCTGCCTTCCATTTGGACCACACCGCCTTCGTGATGATGCCGCTGGGGAAGGAGTGATATTCCCTTTCTTTTTGTCTATCTCGCCGGCGTCTTCACTCCTTTTTTCCCGTCGAAGAGTTGAATCGCCCAACGTCCTCCCCACATCTTTACCTTTGCCTGTGGCTTGGTGATTATCTTGGCTTCCGGCAACGCATGTATGCTGCACAAGGCCGATCGACTGCCTTGAACTCGCAATATTCCTTACCTTACTTCATGGACACATTCTGAGTCGCCTCAAAAGCTGACTCCACACGCATCGAACACTGTATTCTCAACACCACCAGCTTCGCTTACGCCTTACCTTCTCGTTGCCTCCTCCTGCGTCCGCTACATTCATAACGATTCACACCGGTCTTAAGCAAGCAACTCTCGCGCCAGAACAGCAATCATGGACCAATTCGCCTCCCAACCTCGTGCTGCTGCATCACCATTGTCCGACTTGGTGCCCAGTCCCTCTCAAACTGTAGGCTCCGCCGAGCCCGGAAATCCCGTTTTCACTCGCGTCCGCACTTCTCACTTTAAGACAGCCACTGGTAAGCCTTGTTCGCAACTTCCTCCCGTTGTTCAAGACCCTCCATTCTGCACATGTTTCTAACATTCCGTTTTAGTGACGGTCACCCTTGAAGAGACGGCACTTACGTCAGCCTTGGCCATTACCTCCTCGGAGTTGCCCATGATGGCAACTATGATGAACACTCTCTTGCCTTCGCTAACCACCTCCACGCTCTCTTCTGTCGAACAGAACACGCCGCTGCCCAAGTCGACTAACTCACCTGGTCAGGAAGACCACGTTACGCTTCCGGTTAATAAGCTCATCACCATCACCGTTAGCGTTGTTGGTGGCTTGGTCGTTGCTATTCTCCTCATGTGCATCATTCGCGCTTTCGTTCGCCGAAGACATGCGATTAAGGAAGATGCCAAGGCCGCTGCTGGCACTCAAGAGCAGGGAGCATCTGCCCACGACCATTTTCACGAGAATGGCTCCAGCGCGGGCATCTCTCAACCTGCCTCGCGTGCCTTCTCGGAGACCGACATGTATCAGCACTTTCACGCGTCAAACAACGTGGCCAATGTCAGTTTCCGCACCTTGCCCGCCGCGTACGCCGCATACGAGCTGCATCCAACACGCATCATCGCTGAGCTTCCAGCCGAGCCCCATGGCGGCGGCGGCGGCCATTCGCGTCACGATTATCGTGGATAAAATAGACGGAGAGGGTTCGTTAAAAAAAGGTTCGGCAGCTTACCGTGATAAGCATTGGGTCTAGGTTTAAGAACGGAAGTTCTAACTTCACCTCTTTCGTCAGGTTACAGGCATATGATTGGTTGGCCGGCGGGGTATGTAAGTAAGTCTCTTCTCGAAACATTAATGATGTGGTGTTGGTGGTGGTGGTGGTGGTGGTTTTGGAGAAGAGCTAGATACCCCAATATTGTCGTCCTTTGGCTTCTTTCGGATTGCAATGCATTTTAATATCCCATATTTTAGAAAGTCGCGTAATAGGCAGTCAGTAGAAGGCGTAGGAATCAAAAGGGTAGGAAAGGCGGCCACAGAACAAGATGGAAGAGGCGTCAGAAGCCGACGGGCCCGAGGCTACGACTTAGTGCCCGACGGGAATTGCACGGTTTTGAGCATCAAGCTACTACGTAATGCCCAACTGCCCACCCATCTTCAATTCTTGGTTACTTTCCGGCATAGTTCATACGGAGTAACATCACCATAGAAGTATGGCCGTTAACAATGCCATGGTAATGTAGGGCTCGGGTTGTCGAGCTGTGAAAAGGCTGAGAATCAGAGCTACATGCCTGTTCATCTCGAGGTTCATATTATACCATCAATTAGTATTATGCTGTAAGTGTGTTTTAGAGAAAGATTTGGAATTCGGAGTATTTGGCCCTTATGAGGGATAAAAGTAGGCGCAGAGATGGCAGATTCTCTAAGCAACTTATAGCTAAACCTGCGTACTGGCCCTAGTTGGACCGAAACAGGAAGTATTTTTCACCATCGTCACGATGGATCAAGTAGCCGATAACCGATGCGTCTCCTTTTCTGACGCTGCTGGAGACTAGGTACCCGTAGGTAGCGTTGGGTAAAAATTCCCCCGGGAATAGAGCGGAAGGAAGAGAGGTGTGTGCCACGCCGCTCCCGCTCCAACCCCAGACAGACAGGGGGGCCTGGATGGGGTAGTCCAGAATCAGACGGGGTGCGCCAGACATACCGCACAACTTGGCACCGCCAGCATGAGATGAGACCAATAAGCTGGATGACGGTTCTCATTCCAAAAGGGCGGTCCAGCGACTGATCAGTTGTCAACGATCTCCCTTGTTCATGGCCATACTACTATTATTGACTCCATTTTCTTCAACTCTGAAAGTGGGGTCTGCTTCTTGGCTTCTACTGTGGCTTCGGCTTGGCTGTATTCGAAAGCAGGGATTTCTCCAGCTTGAACATTGATGAAGAGTGAAGCATTCTCGACAGGCATGGAGGTGCTAACCAAGCTAGGTCCGTACAGCGCAGCAGTCATGACCCTCGAGCCCTTATCAATCAAGATCCCGTTGATGATCTGCAGCTGTTTTTCGCGCTTGCGCATGCGCCTCCGCCTCCGCTTGCGCTTGGGAAGCCAGCCGGACACATAGCAGGAGACTCTTCGAGACAAGAATGATGAATAGCAAGGGCATTGCGGCCTTTTCCCCGCCTCTCAGCCAGTCGCTTGCCGAGCCATTATGCCGCATGGCATCGCATCACTTCGCACCCAGACTACGTCCTCGTCCCGACTCCTGACTCTGACCGCTACCTAATTACCTTGGCTCCCACATTTCAGGTACCTTGGTGTAAGTATCCGTAGACCCTCGGGTGACCGGGTTAATAGCCGCTGCCAACGTGGCTGGGTAGGATCCATCCGCCGTTATTCCCGTTCACATATCCGACCCTTGGACGGCCTTTCTTAGTCTCATATTGCCGCTTCTCGTGTAGGTGGAGGGTCACTAACACAAATAATTATATCCTGCAGTTCCCCTCGACTCCAGCTTCTTCGTCGTGATTCACTCACTCACCTCCCTTACTGCTTCACATATCTCCATATGGATTGTACTCCAGGTCTCCTGTGCGCCAAGTTGGAAACGGTCATGGAGCTTGTACCAATCCACACTCTCCCTCTTCGGCCTACAAATTTGTTTTGAGGCTCCAGACATCATCGGCATTGCCGTCTAACAAAGTAGTTTCCAACAATGATGAACGCGGTTCTGGATATCGAAAAGGCGCCTCGAGGGTCTAGGGGAACCAACACTTCGTCAAATGCCAACGAGGTTTCCCAACTGCCGGGACCCGACGCCCGTGTCGACGCCAATAGCACAATCATTTTTCGATACCTGACTTTCGATACAGTCCTTCCCGCGCCGGTAGATGTCCTTTTCCAAGTCTCGGCCGAGCCGCCCCCATCAGAACCAGCATTGCTGAACCTCTCACGCTACACCTCTCCTTTGGAATGGCCTCAGCCACGGAAATATCTTATGCTAGCGCTGTCATGCGTCGCTACCTTTCTCACCGCGTACACGGCCGGCTCGTACTCACCACCGTCGTACATCATGGCTGATGACCTTGGCACCTCTCAGCTGCTTGTTCTGACCGGAATCACGACCTTTTGCATTGGCTTTGCCCTCTCACCAATGGTGCTGGCGCCCTTGTCAGAGATATATGGCCGATACCCAGTCTTTGTTATTTCCGGCGTTGTCTATGTTATTTTCCAGGCCGTCTGTTCTGTTGCCCCGAACCTGACCACCATACTCATCGCTCGATTTCTAGTCGGTGTCGGTGGCTCCGTCTTCAGCTCAGTCATAGGTGGCGTTATTGCGGACCTGTGGGCAAAGGAGCAAAGAAACACGCCGATGGCCCTCTTCAGCGGCGCGGTACTCGCCGGAACGGGAGCCGGCCCTTTGGTAGCTTCACTCATGGTGAAGCGGATGGGGTCTCGGGACGGAACGTTGGCATGGAAGTGGATCTTCTGGCATCAGGTCATCGTCGACACTGTTCTCGTCATTGCACTTGCTGTGCTGTTCAAGGAGAGCCGGGGATCCGTTATTCTTTCGAAGAAAGCCGAAGCTCTGAACTCGTGGTACGAAGAAAGGGAAAAGGTGGGCTTCTATGGCGTGTGGCTGGAGGATACGATGGACAGTAGCACGGGCACTGACACGGCTTCGGATTTGGGAGACACTCAGGGGTGTTCCTGCTGTGGTTTCGAAAAGACTTCCGCAACTTGTCAATCGAGTCGTCGATGCTCCTCCCAGTTCAAAGCCCAACGTTTGCGATGGTTGGTCAAGGAAGACGAGGAGCGGGCATCGATTCCGAAGCTGATTTCCATGTCGGTCTCTCGGCCATTCCACCTTCTCTTCACAGAGCCCGTCGTGTTCTTCTTCTCGATATGGTGCGCGTTTGCCTGGGCCGTTCTCTACTGCACGTTTGGAAGCATTCCCCTGGCCTTGTCACGCAGGCGGAATTGGGATATCGAGCAGTCGGGTTACTTCTTTTCCGCCATGATCGTTGGTTCGGTGGTCGCGACCGTGGTCGGTATTCTTCAGGACAGGCTCCTCCGATTGTCACAATGGCGAGCCGACACCCCTGTCGACGAATCCTCCCGGTTCTGGATCTTCATGCGGCGTCGTTTCCCTGCAGACGCGCCCGAATCGCGCCTGTACTTCACCTGCATTACAGCCACCTTCCTACCCGCGGGCCTCTTCATTTTTGGGTTCACAGCCAAGAAAGAATTCCACTGGACTGCGCCCGCCTTTGGCATTATGCTCGCGACTTGGGGCATCTACTCGGTGTACCTGGCTACCTTTAACTACTTTGCCGATATCTATCACAAGTACGCATCCTCGGCGCTGGCTGCCCAGTCATGTTGTCGAAATATCCTCGGAGGCGTCTTCCCGCTCGTCACCGGCGCGTTGTTTCGCAACCTAGGGGAGGAACGCGCGGGCTCGCTGCTGGGCGGGATTGCCACGGGCTTGACCTTGATTCCGTGGGCACTCGTCTTCTTTGGCGAACGAATCCGAGCCAAGAGCAGATTCGCTATTGTAAGTTTGGACAATGTTCCTCCAATTCATAGTATACGCCAGCTAATGAACATAGATACTGGAGTCTTCGCCGTAAGACGCCTAAGGAGCTGTTGGCACCTTTGATATCTTCCTAGATAAACCATCATCGTCAATAACATCTAGTTTTGCTGCACGGAAAGTATATAAATGGAGGCATCAGAATACCATTGGGTACATAGAGACTTGTTTCACACAAGGCCAGCTTTTCCAACGTGCCCGTAGAAAGGGTTGCATGTACCTACGAGGAAGAATATATGAAGAAATACTTTTATAATTTAGCAACTGTCTTTTCCTCTAACCTTGGGTAGGAGAAGCCTGATGTGACCCCTTTGAACGCTAGACCCATACCATAATACAACTGGAATACATTCTATCCGTGCGAGACACTTCACCTCGCCTTCATTGCCCGCGCAAAACCCTTTACAGCGCCTCAATTGTTCTCAACAACACCTCGACACCCCTCTTCTCCATCTCATCACCGCCCTTCAGCATGGACGACACGTCGCTCAGCACACCGAGAGGGATATAGCATCCTGACTTGGCCTTTTCCAAGCTTTCCTTGAGTCTGCTGGTGTGCTCCCATTCCTTGGCTGCTACTTCGGCACGCTCAATAACACGGCTGGAGATGCCGCACATGGCCGCACAGTGCATTCCGAAGCTGCCCTCAGCAATGCCGTCTTCCAGCTTGTACAGGAACGTGATGCGCCTCTCTTCTTCGTCGACGTGGATCTGCATGCGGCGCGGCCGAATCTCGGTATGATTCTCGAATTCAGTCGCCAGGGAGTGGTAGTGCGTCGCAAAGAAGCCGACACAGCCCACGTGTGTGGCTATGTGGTGCAGAACAGCCTGCGCGACTGCAACTCCGTCATAGGAACTGGTTCCACGTCCAAGTTCGTCCAGGATCACCAGAGAGCGCGGCGTTGCCTCTGACAGAATCTTCTTCGTTTCTGACAGCTCCACGAAGAATGTCGATTGAGAGGCAAAGATATTGTCGTTGGCACCCAGTCGTGACATGATTCGGTCAACCGGGGTGAGTCGAGCGGACGTAGCCGGGACGTAACATCCAATTTGGGCCATGATAACAGCAATGCAAGACTGCTCGAGTTAGCTAGGGTCTTGAGTATGAAGCTTTGGGATCAAGCCGCTTACCATCCTCAGTACGGTTGACTTGCCCGCGGCATTGGCGCCTGTCAACAGGTTAATGTTTGGCGAATCACCGCCGAGTTCGATATCGTTGGGGATGAAGTCGGCCACTGCATTCAACATGCACGGATGACGGAGCTCAGAAAATTCGACAACGCTGCGTTCCTGGTCGACGAATTCAGGGCGACAGCTGGGTTCGCCCAGAGAAGACGAGGCCTTGGCGAGACTGATGAGGCAGTCAAGTTGTGAGATGATCCTGATTGACTGCGACCACGTCTCGTAGTCGGCATCGAAACGGTGGAAGAATCGTGCGGCTACCTCTTTGACAATCTGGGAATGAGTCTCTTCCGCTTCTTGCAGCTCCCTGACCAAGTCTGTGAGCTCCTCAAAGTAGTATCGCTTGACACTTGCGGTCGCGGACATCTGACGCCAGTCTCTCGGTACCTTGACGGCCTTGGGAGCCTCGATTTGGTAAATCTCCTTACCGACGTCGGTGAATTTCAGCGCCTTACACTTCAGCTCCGATTTTTGCTTCGCGAGAAGAGTCTGCAGCTCTTCCTTGATGGCTTCGATCCGATCTTGACTGTTGTCAAAGTCTTCTTCAATGCCGCGTTCAGGAATGAGTAGCTTATCGTCCTTCGCCTTCTTTCGATCAAACGCGGTCTTCCAGTAAGACAAAGGGTCACTGAGATTCGGCATGGAGGCTAAAAGACGTTCAACCAGGCCATTGCCGCCACCAACCTCCCCAAGCAACTCCATGGTGTATTCGATCTGTTCAAACCCTTCCAACACGCGCACGAAATCTTCTGGTTTGCAGGAAGCTGCGTGGATTCTGGAGATGAGGCGTTCCAAGTCGGGCATCTTTGTCATTTGGGACGTAAACTTCTCTCGCATGCCCCTGTCGGAGTTGAGCATATCTACAGCATCCAGGCGTTCGTTGATCCGCTTGATATCACAAAGAGGGTGGCACACCCATTGGCGGAACAGCCTCTTGCCGAACGGGGTGACACAGCGATTCAGAAGTGTGAAAAGGGTGCCATCTTGCCCACCGTTGACCGTGTTGGCGAAAATCTCCAGGTTGATCAAAGTCTGACCGTCGAGGATAAGCGTTCCGTTGCGGCGGATAGGAGTGTACCAATCGAAACTGCCCTGCGATAGTAGATCTCCTTCTAGTTTCAAAATCCTGAGATACTGGACTAGAGCGCCAAGGGCAGACATGAGTAAGTCTTTGTCCTTGGCCTTAAGCAGAGTCTCGGGCCAGACTTCCGCTCGGCCATCTTCCTTGGCGAAGTAATTGCTGCTGTCAAGTTCGCGGCGAGTGGTTTCTGCGTCCCAGAATTCGCTGCCAGACTTGAGGTAGTTCCAGATAGTCATTGGGGATGTATTGTTCTTGAGAATCCGGAGAGCCTTGGTCGAGATCCGAGACTTTTCCAGAATCAGTTCTCTTGGACTTGTCTGAGCAACAAATGTCTCGAACTTGGTGAGATCAGCATCATCTTCAAACTCTGTGACGGAGAATTGGCCTGTTGCGCAATCAACAAATGTGATGCCAAATGCGGGTTGACCGTCAACTGTGGACTCCTTGATGGAGGCGCAGTACGTGGCCAGGTCGTCCTGCAACATGCTTCCATCGACGAGGGTACCGCCTGTCAAGATGCAGGCCAATTCTCGGCGGATGATTTTGTCGGCTTTCTTGCTCTTGGCCGAAGCGTCGTCTCTCTCCCGCATCTCTTTCCCGAGCGCAGACTCCATCTGATCAACCCTGGCGACCTTGTAGCCCTTGGCGACAAACTGGTTTACCCACATTTCAAGTGAGCTCTCCGGAACACCGACCATGCGCATATTAACACGGTCCGTTAGCTTCAGGTCGAAGAGCTGGTGACCAATAGTGGCATCGTTCTCGTAGAGCTCGTAGAATTTGCCCTTTTTGAAGAAAACGACTGTATCCCATAGCTTTTGCTTGATCTCCCAGTATTGCTTCTCAAACGGGGAAAACTTGTTCCATGCTCCAGGTGGGATATACACCGATGAGGGATCGTGGTCAGGGTCCCCTCGAGGCTTTTTGTTCATGTCCACGATGTTGGCGAGCCAGGGGTACCTGTCCTCCGGCTCCCTGGTATGCGCCTTCTCTTTCGTCTTACCAACACGACGGGCTGGCTGGGGAGCAGCGGTGCGGGGAGCAGCTGACGCAACGCTTTCAGGATCGTAACGCCACTGTTGAGCGGTTGAAGGGATCGGAACATCCAGCATGGCCTCGTCGTCTACTTCTTCGTACTCTTGTTCCTTGACGGGAGATGAGACATGTGATTTCTTTCGTGACGCTGCCTTGGTTGGTTCGCGACGTTTCCGCTTTTTGGATTGCGAGCCTTCATCCGACTCATCGCTAACGACGAAATCAATCATGTCTAAGTCGATTGATTAGATTATGATCCACTATGCAGAGAGAAGAATACCGACCATCATCGGCTTCGGGCATGTCATTGCTTGCAGCGTCCTCGTAGTCATCGCCATCATCCACAATGGCGGCCGGTGTCCTTGTGCGGCGGCGTGTGCTTGCGGTTCGGAGTCGAACGAATGGGTCGTCATCCTCATCGTCGGAGGGCTCGGCATAGTTGACAGGCTTCCTGGACTAGGTGGGACTTGTCAGCACGCATGCCATCGAGGTCATGGGGTGAAGGGGAGAGGGCGAGGTACCTTGCGGGTTGGGCTTGACGACGGCAGAGGCAGCTTGGTACCGTTGGCCTGGGTAGTGACATGCTCAGCTGGAGTAGACGGTGATGGCAAGGAGTCATCAGCTACCTTGGTTGTCGAAGCACTCAAGTTCTCCTGGGAGCTTGTAGGCTCAATGACATCGCTACTCGGCACAGGGGTTATATTTGGAGCTTGTGTAGCCCTGGGAAGCGTGTTTGTTCGTGTCGACTCTCTCAAGCAGGGAGACGAGTCGGGAGCCCGAGGCGTGGGCTTTGGAGTTGAGCGAGAGACACTGGCAGATTTAGAGAAGAACTGAACAATGGTCTTTTGGGTTCCGGCCGATGACGATGGCTGGCGCTTGAGTGTCGAAGGGGTCTTGGCCGGCGTCCGGGCTGCTGAGGAAGATCTCTCTCCCATGATGCTAACAGCTGTTGGAGCCGGTTGGGGGTGACAAGTGGAAAAGAGAGAATGGATTCAGCGAATTGGAATGAGAGTGGTGAAGCTTGTAGGCTTTCTAGGGAAAGGTCGATAGAATAGGCTTGGTGGTTGGAAACAGCTTTCAGCAATAAGCAGACACGCCGTTGTGCTGCTGAGAGAGTCAATAAATGCCGGAATGGCTCAGCGCGAAAGGTGACCCGCCGTGCCCAGTGGTATTGAACCTGTTCTGTCGAAACTGATCCCAATTAAAGCGGAAGCTGGAGACGGGTGCCGGGATGACGCGCCAGAAGTTAAATAGAGACTCGAGAAAGTCGCGCTTTGAACGCGCCTGTGGTGGGGGGGCCGCGTTCTACCTTCAATTAAACGACCGGGGGAGACGGCTACAAGGATCATTGGTGGGGGTCATTTTTTGTTCGCCCGCTGCCCTACCTTACGTAATGTTCGACTGACTGCTTCCCGCACTTACCTCAGTCAACACCACAGCCGACACTTACACTTCCAGGCGACCGAGAAAGTTTTGTGGCCCAGGGAATCATCTGGTACAGATTCAACTACTCCCTTTGCTTCCCTCTGCATTCGATTCTTCCCGTTGACATTGGCCTTGACTTGCACTTCTTGAACGTGGAAGTGTTGAACCTTTGGAGGTCCGTCAAGACTTAGTCGAATTCTGGAGTAAAAGTGCCCCAAGGGCCTTAGCCATACCCATTTACCTTCACTGAAAGCCAAATATAAGTCTTTTAAACAAATATTGGGCAGTATAGATAATGCTTATGAAGGCCTGGGGAGGGACGAGATGGGGACGTCGGCCGGTCGTCCTGCATCACCGAACCATTCCGGCCACTGACAATGTTTATCTTGCCTCTCCGAAGAGAATCCATCGTCGTACTACAACTAATAATACCGTTGAAACAACTTCTGTGAATCCCGGATCCTCTGCTTATGGGAATTCGGATAGATGAGCTGACGGCGTGTGAGTTTTGCGCGGGTGCATCTTGTCAGCTTCCTGATTGTTCGGCGTCTGGAATGAGAAAGACACCGCACAAACTTTCTGGGGTAAGATTTACTGCAAGAAAGGGACGCTTGATTCATGGGATTAGAACCATGTGTCTGATGCTGGTTTTCTGGCACGACGTGGTTCGTTGGCCCTCCGAGGCTTCCCTGTCTGTATCTGCTACCGAATGTTTCTTTGAGACCAAAACTACGAGCAAGCCAATTGTTGTGACCGTCTTGCGAGACCATCAGATCAATCCAATAACAATTCAATCTTTCAATATGGCTGTCCCATCATCATGATCTCAGGATTGCCATCATGCAGACTGACAAGCTTGGCTTGGCCAGCCCATATAATTTGCCTCGACACACGCAAATTCGAATCCACCTCGTGTGGTGTCTGGAAGAGCCGCAATCACCTGAAACCTGACAAAACCTCCATCAAGTGCTACCATAGAAGGTCCGTTTGAAGGCTAATTTACGAAGCACGAGCTCGGAGTACCCGTCTTACCAACTGAACAGCCCCCTTTCAATTAAAACGCTAGCGGGCATCTTTAAAAAGTCCCAAAGTCATTCCTCAACCCTTGCGTATCATTTTCCTGATAGCGTCAATATACCTCAACAGGCGATGTTGGGTACATGCCGTAAGTTGCGGGTGTTAGTTAGTCTCACAAGGGTCGCTCAAGGAAAGCTTCATCCGGAGTTTTAGCCGCCGGCGGCGACGGGTACAAATCCGGTAACAAAGTTTGGGATCAACGGAACGGCCGCGCGTAAACATCAACTCTGTTTGAAATTCAACGAAGCAGACTCATGAGTATGAATATGAATGAGGAAACTGTTTCATGTCCATTGGAGGCTTTGCAACAATCCATCGAGGATGAGCGGTTGCTGGGGAAGGCGAGAACAATTTGGTGATCTCGGTCGAAAAGTGGGAAATCCGCACCGAGGATCCAATTTCTTTTCCCTCATAGATTCGAGCCTATGCAAACAAGACCGACTGGGGTCGATTGTATTACAGCAAACTTGTTCGTGTTATTCACAGCCAGTGCTCTCAAGGATTTTCCCGCTCATGTGTATTAGCAACCGACCTTTGTTTTCGAAAATCAGACGCCTCAGGGCACATGTATATGGTCTGCAGGAATCTGTCCCCGCTGGGATTATATGATGAGTGCAACGGGCAGGCGTCTGCGACCGTATTTGGCTATTCTCTCAAAGTTCCGAGTATCCTGACTATTAACAGGGCTCTAATACGTAGCATCTTGCTCAAGCCTGTCTCCAAGAAGGTCTGTTGTCAAAAGGGTCCCGCATTTGTTCCGATACACTGGGCCGGGAGCTAAGTACGGGGAGCGTCGAGAGGATCTACAGTAACGTAGAAGCAGGATGGTCTGCGCTTTTCTTATTGATGGTTTGCGAGCGAAGGCACATGTCATTTGATTGTTCTCGCCAGAAGTACCCTGGCGCCGTGCACTTGGATCCGGCGGTCATCCCGATGAGAATGAATCCCGAGGCCGTGTGGACAATTTAACGCGACATTCACAACAAGATTCCTCGCTGAAGTGCCTCGCTTGAGTCAAGCCCTAAGAACTTGCCTGTGTTTCTCTCCTTAGCCCGAACACACCCCACGAGGTGCTCGACATTCTCGACAAGCCGATAGTCGCCAATCCAATCTGGGTGGCGTACACGGTATAAAATCCATCGTTGCAATAAGAATCTTCAAGTGATGGCGATCAATCCTTACCCCCAAACCAGTCTTGGCTGTTTGCTGCCGGCACTACAAGCGGTTTTACGGGACAATCTTGGCGCCCAGACAGCCTTTCATCCGACCGATGGACTAGAGCGTAAATGTAAGTCTCTCTCGAGGAGATGGCATTCCCCTCCCGCGGCCGTAGAGAAGCGAAAAGTCCGAGGTTGGCGACCTTTTGGAACAGTATAACATTCGGTCTGCGGGTACGAGCCAAGACTTGGGGTCCCTTGGCCGAGATTCCCATGCCAGCTAGGCTAATGACAACTTGTCTCACAGGGTTGAAGGGTAGAGTCTCGCACTCTCGTCCACGCCGGCGTTGATTTCCACAGCAGGCCAGCGGGTGGCTTGTAGCCAGTAGCAAGCCTCGTAGTCAGGGATTTGAATTGCAATAGGATAAGTGAAGCATACCGTAGAACGATCAGATCAATGGTACAGAAGGCATCCCCCTTGAGCATCTAGAGCCATCTCAAGTACTGCCATTACATCGCAATCGCAGAAGGACGAGAATACCTCAGTAGGAAAAGATCTAAGAAGAGATGAGAAACGGTTCATTGGCAACATGAGAGTTGCTGCCCAGGACTAGGACCGAGGGGGGTATGGCGAAGTCCAGGACAGAGGGAACGTTCGTTGGCGCCAAGAAACGCCAAGAAGAATTCCATGTCGTTGAGTCTGGGCCGTCGTAGTTGCGACAGCGAGGTATGTCGCCTAACAGGAAGAATTTCGTTGTCTTCTTTGGCATTACCACCTCTGTCACCGAGACGACGGGCACCCTTGCCCTGGAACTGACCAGGGTGCAGATATGCATGTGGGCACCGTCGACTCTGCTTGGCTGCATCGCATGAAGGAGGAGACGAGAAGAGTCCTTGTCTTCCGTCAGCGTTGGATTCATCATACTCGATCTTATCTTCGTCAGCAACCAGGCGGCCGGCAAGATCCTGAGCCTATCTAATTTTGTTGCGGAACCTACAATATCAAGATTGGAAGAGGATTTCGGTGTGGAGGCGGACGCTAGTGGTGTCGCCTGCCACTTAGTGCCAACAGCTTTCTCCGAATAGACAGACAAGGAATGAATGTTTGTTAGGGTCGGTTTAAGTAGGTTGGTGATATGGTTCAACATGAATCTGAAGGCGTTTAAGCGAGCTGGCCGAGGGTGAAGAGGAGTATGGTGTGCACCATCTCAGATGGGACTGGGGACTGGAAGAGAAGGATGCGGGATCGGATGCGGGGGGCAAAGCGTCTGGAGATAGGTTGGGGGTCGAGCATAGCTGAAGCCTGACTGGCCACGGCCGGGAAGGATTCAGGCAAAGCAGGTAAAATAAAGGCCGAAAAAAAAACCAACCGATGTTGTGAGTCTAGACAAGTGCCACCCGTTGGTAGGTACCTTTTGAGGTGCGAAACGTTCCTACCTCAACCCCAAGAGAGAACGTACCCTCCATTCGCTGGTCGAAGACTCGAGAGTCGAGAGAGAAGGTCCCTCCTCATCTGGGGATAAGGTAAGCCATATTATCAAGCTGATAGGATGAACCTGGTCCGCCTGTCACTCGCTGGTTCCACCAGTCCCAGTCCAGTGGGCGTGCCACCACGGGTTTTTGCCGGTTTCCACTCGACGGCCAGATTCAACACTTGGGAAGATAGGTGGGTCATGACCCAACGTGCCTAAACTTAAACCTAATCTGGCGGGGCGGGACACGCTGTCAAATCATGGGGTAACCTCCACTGCCTAAGCGTCTGCCAAATGCACTGACATCGGCGAAAGGCCGTGCCCCCTTCTCGTCCACCCAGGACCAGACCTCACCTCCCGTGCTCCCTCTGTCCTTGCTTCCCTCCCTCAAGTTCATCTTTGGTGCTTTGCCTATCTTGCAGAGAGCTGAGACTTGTGAGCCTTCTCTTCTACATTCTTACATGGAGCTTAGCGCGAACCAGCGAGTGAGCACTTTAGGTAAGTCACGGAAGGTATCGCTGTCAATTTAGGGTGGCACGGGTGGCCACTAGGTTCGAGGGAACCCTTCTTCTCACTTTAGAATTCGAACCTCTCCTAGTGGCTTCGACTGTATTGACGGGAGGGAGTGCTAGTGGTGCTAAGGTAGTCTGTTTACCAGACCTGCCCACGCGGCAATCTAGATTCGTACCTGCTACCTTACTTTATTGCTGACTTGCTTTAGTAGAAGTCGCAGGGTCCTTATCTCAGTAGAGTCGACATATCTTCCAGGGCTTAGGACATTTCCATCTGTCTGTCACACATCTTCGACCGCTCCGTTTGACTTATCCCGTCCTGATGTCCATGCTGATCACCTTCCACCTTCCATCTTCCACCTCGCACCTGTCTCTATATTTCGTCTCTCACTTACTCGAAGGCTCTCGATACCACTTGAATCTCCCGGGCTTTGGCCGTCACAGTCCGGACCAGAACCTGGCAGAGAGAGAGGCACGGCGCACCTCGATTTCCACAAAGTCCCCGTTATTTACCCCGTATTCTCGTCAAAACAAATGCCTGCTCGTCGGAGTCAGCGGGGAAGATACGCTTGTCGGTTGATTGGCTGCCCGGTCCAGATCCAACTGCGTGGCGGAGCTGCTAACGCGTGCCAAGCTGTCGGAAGCTCAATCAACCTCCGGCCTTGCTTCCCCATCCAGCTAGGTCGTCCGGGGGTCCTTGTCAGCGCGAACCTTGACCTCCCACATCCTTTTCTTCCAGCTGCCAGCTTCCAACTTGGACCATCCTTCGACCTCCCGCAAATGACCTGGTTCGTCCATTGGGTCAGCGAGCACTCTGTACGCGGCAATGGGTGCGCCTCCAATTCATTCCCCACCACCTTTGACAGACAAGTCTGAATCTTGGCGATGGCTTTCGTCACTTCCCTTCTTCCTAGGTCAGACTCTTGTAATTCCTTCTAAGCTTCTGCTTCCCCTCCATACCCTCCACGACAGCTCTCTCTTCTGAAGCCACCGATGAAGGGGAATTTTCCATTCGACCGGCGCTAACGTTTCTCTAGCCCTCCCGTACACGTGGCTGCAAGTACAATCGAGAATTCCGTCCCAATGTAACTCTCTGCCGAGCTATGAGCATCGAGCATCTTCTCCCACCTGACGGCCTGTGTCACTTGATCAGGACATTCGTGGCTTGAAGGATGAGAGGGAACGCTGACCGTCCTGGTGGAAAGACACATGGCAGCATGGCACTCGTTTCCTTGGCTGCCGTATGCCATGCCTACGCCATGGCAAAAAGAGCATTGGCAGTGCCTGCTCCTTGACGAAACCTGAAATAACATGCCCTGATATATTAACGGCGCTGCGGCTGATGTGTCTGGGCGGGTAAAAAGAGAGTGAGAGAAAGGGAAAGAGAAGAGAGCACTGCCAGGAACACGTCAGCAGCTCAGCGTGTCACCGAGGCGTTGGTTGGCGAAAAGGTGATTTGGAAGCCCGCATCTACGTTGCGACCTTTGGGATTTCATGCCTCGATGGATCAGAAGAGTCTCACTACTTTCCACTCGGATCTCAACCAAAGTAAGAGACTCTCTGTAACCACAACGCGCGGAGACGACGGCCCGGCTGGCAGTATTCTACCCCGACTCGTAATGACCCAGGATAATGGGCAATATTTCAGAACTGCTTGATCCGTCCAAGACATGGCCAGAGTGGTACGGGTGTCGACCTCCGGCCCTGACATGCATGCATAGCCCGTGCTACGTGCGCACTCGTGGGCGAAAGTAGGTGGGAGTAGTTGATGGGCTTGTGTTTGTACCAATTTGTCAACGGCGGCACGCGTACGGAGTATGCAATATGCATTGGATTTGGTTCCACTGTTGTCTGCAAAGCACTTTGGTACAGACAGGGCAGGATTAGTTTTTTTTTTTGGACGGTTCATTCAGAGGAAGACTCAAGACTAAGGTAAGAGGCGCCTTAGCTACCTTGGGTGGCTGAGGTTAGGGTCCCCAGCTTAGCCTTCTTGGCGAAGACGCAACCGCAGGGGGAAGAGAAGTTATGAAGTTGAGGACAGGCGGGGAGACTGAAATTGGCATGCGGGGGAGAGCTTGGGTAGGGAGGAAGCAATCGCTCCGGGTTGGTTCCCCCCGGGAGTGGGAAGATGGGGATGTGGGATGAAAGAAGCCAGACTGACAAGGATGAGTAAGAGGAGGAAGAAAGTTGAGATCACAGAGTAGAGTTGAGTGCCTGGAACATTGATAGATTGCTTCGGTAGGGATGCCTCAGCTCGATATCGCATCTGTCTCATTTGTAGCCTCTGCACCAACGCGAGAAAGATGTCGGGTGGAAGCGCAGATGTTATGCTGTGGCGGACAGATCCAAAAGGGGACAAGCTGACAGGACCCGGATCCTTAGAGGCGGCAGAGTCGCAACTGCGACAGCAGCAATGCTTTCGCTGCTTTTGCGTCCAAGGAGATGGGTGCGCAAAAGATACCTTTTGAGGTACCTGTACTTCCATCTCGAGTCGTGCGGCCTCCCTTTGGGCTGGGCATTTGAGGGTTGAGGGTGCAGGCCAAGTACCTTGCTGTTCTTTGGCACCAGGATTGTACAGACTGAGACCATCCCTGCCAAAATATTTCTCTGTGTTTTGCTGGCTCTCTCTTTCTCCATAACACCAACCTCATGGCTATCACACTCGCCCACTGCCAAGACCCTAAATTTCTGGGGTTTGGGTTGGATTGCCCAGTTGCAGTACCTCCCTAGTCAAGCCAAGGTAAGAGCATTAGGTTGGGTTCAAGTCATCAGCAAAGTCGTTAAGGTACCCAGATGGGCTTTTCTCAATGGAAGCGCAAGGGGATGGGGATATCCCGCGTTGGTGAGATGGGTTAAAGAGGGGAGCTGCTCCCGGGGTTCTCATCAACTTTCCTGCCTTTTGCTTTTCGTTCATGCTCGGCCCCTACCTCTCTTGCTCTTGCTCTTGCTGCCTCCCACCAAGGAAGAAGCACCTGCACTTGCACCTGCTACTGGCTGCTCTTGCCCTATCTTCAACTCCGGGCCCCGAGCCTTCTTTCCAATCTCATCCCATTTGGCGTGGTTGAGGAAAGAAAGCACCCGTGACCGACATCAATAGTCTCACAACAGAAACGACGTGGAACCATCTCGAGCTTCAGCCTCAGATCAATTTCCTCCCCGCCAACGCCACGTGTGACTCGCATATTTTGCCGCTTACTTTTCAGTTACACGACTTCAGCTCTATTCTCGTTTCTTCCGAAGTCGCATCCAAAGTAGATTCCGACGAAGGTCTTACTTCAGGAGTCTTACTCACAGCTCTCACTCTCATCCGAGACACTCATCGACTTTTCTGGCTGTCAGCTGTCTTGAGCCTCGCTCAATACCACCAATTTCAGTCATCTTATCTCATCCCTCTAAATACCCCAAAAACATTTTCAAAGAGTTTGTTTTATACTTCATCCTTCGGCTAGATCCTCGCCCGTCCCACCACGTTTCGCTTTTACAAACTTTTTGCGTCTCTGAATCGGCCGCCAATCGCCAACATGTCGACCTCCGAGAAGGATGTCAAGACCGAGGCCGCTGTCGACCCTTCTATCGAGGTTGAGTACGCCAGCGACCCCGACAGAAGTGGTTTCGACCAGGCTGCGACCAAGAGACTACTGCGCAAGATCGACTGGACTTTGATTCCCTTCCTTGCTCTTCTCTACCTGCTGTCCTTCCTGGACCGTACCAATATTGGCAATGCTCGTCTCGCTGGTCTCGAGAAGGACCTGGGAATGCAGGGACTCGACTACAATGTCGCCCTCTCAGTCTTCTTCCCCTGGTATGTCGCTGCTGAGATTCCCTCCAACTTGGCCATGAAGCGCTTTCGCCCTTCCGTCTGGATCCCCTGCATCATGATCGCTTGGGGTATTTGCTGCACCCTTATGGGCCTCGTTCACAACTACCCTGGACTCTTGGCCGCTCGTATGGCTCTTGGTCTTGCCGAGGGAGGTCTTTTCCCCGGTATTACCTACTAGTGAGTATCTCCCAGTCCACCGCCACTGCTGCGTATCCGGTCACCTAATCAATCCATATCCAGCATTACCATGTGGTACCGGCGTCATGAGTGCGGTCTTCGAATGGCCATCTTCTTCTCTGCCGCTACCGCCGCCGGTGCTTTCGGAGGCCTCCTCGCCCGAGGTATCGTTGAGATGAAGGGCATTGGAGGCAGACCGGGCTGGGCCTGGATTTTCATACTTGAGGGTATTCTCACTCTGGCTGTCGGTAAGTTGCAAATCTTAGGACATGACGTGAAATTGGCAGCTCCATACTAACTAAAACTCTCTTGTAAACAGCCATCGCTGCCTTCTTCGTCATGAACGATTATCCTGCGACCGCTAAGTTCCTGACCGTGGCCGAGAAGGAGGAGGTCACCCGTCGTCTTGAGCAGGATCGCTCTGCCCTTGCTGATGAGTTCAGTATGGCTTACTTCAAGGACGCCATGAAAGACTGGAAGATTTGGGTACATATGGTGAGTTGCAGCAACAACAAAATCTTGCTGTACCATGCGCCATCATACTGATCAATCCCTTAGCTCATCACTATCGGAGTTTACACCCCCCTTTACTCGTACTCTCTCTTCCTTCCCACCATCGTCAGTGGACTGGGCTACACCAATGAGACTGCCCAATTGATGACCGTTCCCCCGTACATCGTTGCCTGCGTGTGCTGCATCAGTGGCGGTTGGTTGGCTGATCGTCACAAGCAACGTGGCATCTACATGATCTTCTTCTGCCTTATTGCGTATGTATTTCACCTCATAACTTAGAAAAGACTGAAAACTGACCCCGGATTCACAGAATGACTGGTTTTATCATGCTTCTCTCATCTCAAAGCAACGGAGTGAAATATGCGGGCTGTTTCTTTGCTGCGTCCGGCATCTACCCCAACGTTCCCCAGGGTGTCGCCTGGAACGGCAACAACATCGGAGGTTCTGTCAAGCGAGGTGTTGGTATTGCCATGCACGTCGGTAAGTCTTGGTCTATTTCCAACCTTTGAAAATGCGAAGAAGATTGCTGAATTGCGACGTAGGCTTCGGTAACCTTGGTGGTGCTATCGCTGGCTTCCTTTACCAGGCCAAGGACAAGCCTCACTACTACCCCGGTCACGGCACACTCCTGTCAACATTGACCATGTCCATGTGTCTTTCCATCTTCATGACCATCTACCTCCGTCGTGAGAACGCCCGCCGAGACCGCGAGTACAAGGACCCTTCCCTGTACACTGCTGAGGAGAAGGCCGCCGAGCGTCACAAGGGTGACAACGCCACCTTCTTCCGCTACACAGTCTAAAGGGACATCAGACTGTTGGAATTTATTGCAATGTTTAAAGCTCAGTCAAACTGGTGTTCTTATCTTTATAATGCAAACGCACTCGGATGATGCATATGCTATAGAGAAACAAACGGGAGCCGAAAGGAGGTAGATCTGGGATTCGAGGTCCCCTTGGAGCTGGATAACAAAATAGAGGCAAATCTACATCAAGCCCTTTACTTTGAGACTTTGTACTTGAATATGAGTTCTACGTGTCTAGTTCTGCTCGAGCTGCCATAAAGTTGAATGACAACAGCGGTGCGTTGCCAGTGAAGTATTTCTCGTTCGACCAAACTGGACAAGAGTCCGCCACGAATTTGATTCGATCGACAAGTCAAGCAATGGCCAAGTTCACAACCTTGATTTGATTTTGATAAGTGGTGCATTGCGATGGAGAGTTGTTCCCGTTTGTGGTATGGCCTTGGCCTAATCGCACCTGAGAGAGGAGTGTTAATTGCCAATATCTTGGCTTTTACATCCTTTCCTCCGAGACTCGGGGAAAAGCTTGGGGAGAAACTGGGGTAGTAAAAATGAGGGGATACCTGGAGAAACTTGATTGGAAAAGGACAACAGAGTAACAGGGTGAAAAGGGGTAGGTTGCCTTTGGGGGCACCAGATCTGGATTCCCCGTGAGATCGGGCAGCATGCCAGCCGTTGAAACCTCTCCCGCATGACAGGCTCAGGGTGCTACTGGAACCTGATGAGTGCAGCACTTTATGAAAATTTCAGGTTGTCAACCTGGAGCCTGGAATGAACACCGCCTTTCCGTTCCTCCGGCCGTGGGGGATGCGAAGTCTGCAAGAAGGATGAGGCCTCCAGATCTAACATGAACTTACTTTGGAACCCAAAGTACTCATTAGGGAGTTCTAAAACCAACAACCTTGAAGGTTTTAACAACATACTCCGCTATCCCAGGTTTATGTCACTCTTGCACAGGCGTGCTGCTGAACATAGCCTACTGTCAGGTATCTTATCACATCGATATGATGACTTCGCCTGAAAATTCACTGACCACTGAATGCTGAGCCACCTAAAGTAGCCATGCGCCGTGATTCAGATGGTATATCCGAGTACAAGCGCCGAGAATCTGGTCAATGTCTTATTGATCAAGAAGTGGCAGACCACAGAGGTCCAAATGGTCGAAGCCCGGGCAAGCTCTTCGCCTAGTCTTCTCTGAATCCGACTCTGCTGACAGACTGCCCAGACAAGATAGGGTGGATTGTTTGCAGTAGCATCCCGACCAGCAACGGCGACCGTGACCAGCATATTCTAACGATGAGGCAATAACGTGTTTCATATGTATTCAAACGCCTCAAAGCACCCAGATCAAGGCTTGAATGATGACTTTGAGGCCTCTCTTATTCTCTTTTTTTCTTCGAAACTTCGTCTCACCTGTTGCACAATGTATTCTAGCCATGCTAGTGCTTTTTGTTTGGCTTGCCAGCAGAATTCCCGGTTAGATAACATAAGATTTCAGAAAATATTAGAGCTATTGGAGACAATATATGTGACCCTGGCGATGATCAGTGTATGAGGACATGTTCGTTAGCATATCAGTCTGCTTTGCTGCCCCCTTTACGGTTGATTCATCTATGCCCTTGACAATGATCCATAATATTGCTGGAAACAAAAGAGGGCTTTGATAGATCTTTGTTTGGCTCTGAAATAGTTTCAGCCGCTATAGTTTTCGCAATCAGTAACAGCAAGACTGGGTAACAAATGTCGGACACCTCCACGATATGGCTTTTATCCGGCATCTTAACGCGTAACTCAGCCGTCTGCGCTCTACACTGCACACCCAGTGCCTTTCTGAAGTTCGAGAATAGTATATCTTTGCTCTTCGGTTCCTGTCTAAGCATCTCATTCAGTTCTCAAAAGTACCACAAGCCTTCGGACTAGCCTCACCGATGAATGAATCGAGCTGATTTATGTTACATGGTTTACTCAAAGCTGACAGCTGAAGTTTTGGCGACGGACCTAGCTCATACTTACCTCCGAGGAATGTATGGCATAGTCGCATAAGACGGTAGGAATCGACTCTCTAGGTCCCAATGGGATCGGGTGTTTTAAATGATGCGACATTTTGGCTTCTGCGCAGACAGATTTTCTTGTATACGGCGGCAAGGGCTCCAGACTTTACCAAGAGCCTGAAGAGTACCTTTGAGGCGCTCATTTGCTGGTTAATTCTTGGCTAATTACCCTTAGCCTCCCGGACACATCGCCACAATATAAAGCGACTTCGATCTCTTTGGACTTCTGCCCTATACCATGAGAACTGGAGATGAATATACTATGTTACGCCTGGCAAGTCTCTTATTGACGGCCAGTACATGAAGAGGCTTCGGCACCGGCTATAAGAGCGCGTTGCGCATGGTGTACAACGTCCTACGATGTTGTCGGCAGCGTCAACACATCTCTTTGCTGGGAGTTACTCAAAAGAAAAACCCGCATTCTTTCAAATTCTATCTCATCCCCAAAACTTGAGCCATGTTTCGACACGCTGCAGGTCTTTTCCTCGTCGCAGTCGGCTCCGCAGCCGCCCTTTGCATCAAAACCGTCACACATAGCGGACCGGCTTGTCCCCAGCGCGATAGAGTGACATGGTCCGGTGGCCTAGATGACCTGACCATCACCATCCCCGACTTCAGCGAGACTCTAGCTAGCGGCCAGATGACGAGCTGCCAGGTGCACCTGCTCATCGACGAAGGCGATTCCGGCAAGGCTTTGCTGCTGCAGGACGTCACCGTCAGCGGGGGGCTCTACCTGAGCTCCAACACCAAGGTCGATTTCTATACGACGGCATACTGGTCCGAGACGGCTTTTGATACTGTGAGTTGTTCCAAGAATATGAGGGTACATTGAGGGAAGACGTTGACTCGTTGGAAACAGGTGACCAAGTCTACGAGCACATCGTCAGGCTCCACGGCCGTTTTCCGGAACGTGGACGTGGCTCAGCGTGTGAACTCGGCGTCTCCTTGCGTTAGTGGCGATGGCTACGTTGGTATTCTCAACGTGACTTTTCGCATCATCTCCCAAGGCGGAGGATTGGTTGTCTTTGGCAAAGAACATCAGGATGGGATTACTTCTCCCGTCACGGAGTCGTTTGCTTTCAAGTGGAAGGGCTGCTAGACACAGAAGCGTGCAAAGGGCGGAGCGTCCAGGGAGGATTGAGGTATTGGTATTGCAGAGAGCTGCCGTATGGAGATTGATACATGAAAGGATAGCACCGTATCTACAAGTCTACGCGTACAAGCTCACTACAGCACAGGGTCAACAGACACGTAGTCACTTGCCAATGCGCTGTGTCAATCCTCAAACGAGGATTTTGGCATAACACATTATATTGCTACATAGATGTACAGCATCAGCAGTCATAGACATGTCAACATTGTCTGCTGCCACTGCTGAGGCTGTCCTAAGAACCGGCCTGCCGTGAAACATCATGACGTGAAGTTCCGTATAATCACCACTCCACCGATTGAAACGCTAGTATGTCTTGAACCGTCTTCATCAAGGGGCGTTTGCGTGTGTGACTAATGGCTCTGTTTCAAGAGTTGTCGTTGCCAATATGTAGTGGCTGGCTCTGAATAATACGCCTACCACGTCTCCGCCCACATCCCGCGGCGAGTGCCATTGCGTCTGCCGAAGCCCCAAGATGCATCCCACGGGAACGTAGTCGGAGTCGCCGACGGATCGTCTAGAACAACCCTCTTATTGACACATCGCGTCGCACATCCGGTGGATATCATTCGTTATAGTCATAATTCGTAGCAGAGCTCGCGAGATGCTCAAAAATGGCCATTGAAAACCAAAGCGGGGTATCATGATGCGATCCACACAACGCAAGCTCCGAAAATGAGTAGCCTAATAAACCTCCTGCCCGACAGATCATCATCTCGTAGGTAAAAAGTTCTTGGAGTCGCTCTCTTGCTCGGAGAATGACTGAGGGAAAGCGGCGAGTCCTGCGACGATGGCGACGGCCATGAAGGCAACGCTGATCAGAGACCAAATCAGACCCCAGCAGCGAGATGAACCGCCATAACGTTGAGCAAAGACGCTGGCGTCGGAGCTGTTGACCTTGCGCATGATGAGATCGTCGCAAATATCCCACACGGAGTAGAGTGAGCTCATGACTCCAATGAATAGCTATCAATTTGTTAGTTTCTCCTTGATTCTGTGTCATGGCAAAAAGTGTGAAATGGCGGGTGAGCTTGACTTACAACGACGAATCTGAGAGCTTGGGCGTGAGAGATGAACCACGCTGCGACCAGCAGACCAACAGCGAGGAGGACAGTGAGAATCGTCAACCAATCTCGCTTTCCCCACCAAAGAGTCAGCAAGAAGCATATGCCAAGAACCATGGAGGCAATCTTGGACGCGTTGATATTGAAGCCGCAAAAAATGAGGAGCCCGCC
The DNA here is from genome assembly GCF_001831195.1 of Colletotrichum orchidophilum. Taxonomy (NCBI): domain Eukaryota; kingdom Fungi; phylum Ascomycota; class Sordariomycetes; order Glomerellales; family Glomerellaceae; genus Colletotrichum; species Colletotrichum orchidophilum. The sequence goes on from NW_019172957.1 coordinate 738,484, forward strand.
GATGAGCGATGAGCCCAGATAGCCCGCGGGAAGGGTGATGGCTTGCTTGCCACCCTTCATGAGAGTAGCGCCACCCTCATTGGGGTCCAGAGTGATGGAGAGGACCTTGCCGCCGGTGCAGCAAGCGGTGATGGCGTGGCCGAATTCGTGAAAGGCGATGACGAGCATCTTGAAGGGCCAGAGGACCTGACGGAGAAAGGGCACGTTCCAGAGGATGGCGATGATGACGGCGTAGGCACCGATGACGCCCAGGGTGACGCCCTGCGTGTGGTTGACGGTCAGATCGCGGCGTGCGAGGGCGTGATGGGTGGTTGCGCGGGCGACTTCGGGGAGGACAACGAGGGCAGCCCTCTTCCAGACCTGGTTGGCGATGGCACCGGCGCGAGCGAGGCTCTGTCTGGCCGTTGTTGGAGGGATGGGAGCCATGGTGGGCTGCGATTATCTTGGCTTTGGTTTGTATCAATAGCGACAGACGGTTGGAGGATGGCGAGAGCGAACGAGTAAGTAAACACGAGAAAGAGAGACCAAAACTGGCTTGGATTCTCCCAGAAGCGATAGTTTTCTATTTGTATAATCAGAGTATTCGTACTTGGCACTCTGAACATACGAATGCCTTTGTGATTACGGCAGATGCGTAAACAAGCATGTTACAGTGCAGGGCTTACGTGGACGTGGGCTGGGCTGAGGCTGGGCGCATTCCCCCTGTTTCTCCTTTTTTCTCTCCTTCTTGGTCTTTCCTGTGTGGTCGGTGACTGGTCTCGTCTGAACTCCAATATTTCCCCAGCACAGACACGCTGGACGCGCCTTGGGCGGCCTGGGATCTGAACCAACTTTGAAAGGCCCTGGCAGATGAAAGGGGTCCACACGGCCCCACCCCGGCACCCGGCACTGACGCTCAGCATTGGCACTGCCACACTCCGACATGTGCCGCTGGTGTGGTGGTTGTGGTCGTAGTCGTGGTGGCTGGGCACACTTGTCTCGCTATTTTTGGAATATGTGGCTGAGTTCACGTGATCAGAACATCTGTGGCTAGTGTCTGTGGCTGGATTCTGTCTAACCAACAAGCTATCTCATGCAGGTGAGCGTATTGGCTTTCACGTTTCACCCAACGAAAACATGACGTCTCATATATTGCTGTCCCTCACTCGATCGGGCACATTGTTGCGCCAGGCCGGCCGCTCAACATTGTCTAGGTCGTAGCTTAGTCTTCCTACCTCGGCCCCGAATACGAGCAACCTTACTTCCAAGAGCTACCGCGGGGTTCCCAACCATATAGCTTAGTAGAGAATATATCTTTTTTCTACCTGAAAGCTCCTACTGGCTCAGAAGTTCTCCCGTCTGATATCAACCTAGTTCCCGAAGCCACCAGCAGCTGTCCTTTTTCGTCAATCCTGAATGCAAATCCACCCCAATCGAGAAACAAACATTGGAATTTCCAGGCACTTTGCTAACCAGCGAAAGCCACGCCAGCCCACGTTCACATCGTATTTGATTCATCTTCATTTGCCTCCTCTTGGTCCTGCATCGACAATGGCTGCTGCAGTAGACGCTTCCAACACGGACCTCAGCAAGCAATATGAGACTCCCATGGGTCTGGCTCACTCGACCATGCAGGCTCTCAAGGACAGGATCAAGCTTCATTATGACCTCGCGAGTGACTACTACCTGAGTCTCTGGTAAGCTGGTACCGGCCCTCTTTCTCTCTCTCTCTCTCTTTCTCATCTCTACCGTGCGCGCGCTTTGTGAAATGATCTTGAGCCTCAATTGAGGCACAGCGCACTTCCGCAATCCTACACGCTAGACCCCGTCTGTGCCCTTCTCAAACATCAAGTCCAGCCCAATGTGAATCTCCTCCTAAGCTGACTTGACCGTGTTCAGGGGTGAGCACATCCACCACGGCTACTGGGAAGATGGCTCCGAGACCAAGGAGCAGGCCCAGGTCAAGCTCATCCAGCTCCTCCTTCAACTCTCCGGCGTCGGGGAGAATAGCAAAGTCCTCGATGTCGGCTGCGGTATCGGCGGTACCTCCCGCTACCTCGCCTCGACCCTGGGCTGTTCCGTGACCGGCATCACCATCTCAACCAAGCAAGTCGAGATCGCCAACAGGCTCACAAAGGCCGAGGCGGAAAAGGCGTCCGAGAAGGAGGTCGCGGCGGACGGCGACGGCTACATCCAGCTCGGGCGCGGCAGGGTCCGCTTCATCGAGCTCGACGCCGAAAAGATGGGAGACTTTTTCGCGGGACAGAGCGCTTCCTTTGACGCCGTGTGGATCAGCGAGGCGCTGAGCCATTTCCCCAACAAGGCCCTCTTTTTTGAGAATGCGTTCAAAGTCCTCAAGCCGGGTGGGAAACTGGCGCTGGCGGATTGGTTCAAGGCTGAGAATGTCAGCGAGACGGAGTTTGCCAATGACCTAAAGCCGATCGAGGGTACGTGATATCCGCCCTTTGCCCACGGCTGTTCTGTGCCTACGCCCCCTAAGCGAGGTAGAATAAACTGACTGTTCCTCTCTCTCCAGATGGCATGCTTCTTCCGCCGCTTTGTACTCAGCAGGGCTACGTCGACCTGGCCAAAAGCGGTGGGCTTTCCTTGCTCGCGGGCCCCAAGGATATTAGCAAGCAAGTTAGCAGGACTTGGTGAGTTGCCATGCGTGGAAGAAACAAAGTTGAATAATAGTTAACGTTCTCTAGGGATATAACATGGTCTCTCGTCCAAAACCCTTCTCTGTGGGCTTTTGCCTTTAGCCAGGGCCGGGATGGCATTGCCTTCTTGCAGTCTTTCCGTGCCATGAGGCGTGGATATGCCAATGGGACATTCCGCTATGCCGTCATATCTTTCGAGAAGCCGAGCGAGAAATCATAGCTGGTACCTTCAAGATCACATTCGTAGCAGTGACGCAGCTACCGGCCTCATGATCCACGGTCAACTCGACTCATCAACACATTGCTCTGCATGATTCTGCAATATCAGCACAGATAGACTTCGTGCATATTCAGAAGGAATCACCGGGAACCATCATCGACGTTGAGATTCTGCCCTGACAACTTTGTTGATCACAATGATACTGCTAGCTACGTAGGTGTAATTTAACCGAACCTTAGTCGTAAAGTCATCGGAAGGACATATCTACATTACAAAACCTTTGGCATATTGCCTGTCTTGATGAGGTTGAAACTCGAGCTGGTTATACAACCACACACCCGATGAAGCTTTGTTCTTCCCGATAATCGAAGCCAAGTATGTTTTCAAACCTACATGTACAAATCAGTGTGACATGAACTCTTCAAGGTTTACCCGCTCAAAGAAGCTGATGTGTCCGAAGCCAACCCAGTACTGAGCAAGTCGATCATGGGAGACTAGCATAAGCTGAGACTCAATGTACTTGTCTTGAAATAAGATGGTCAGCGTATATCCACGTTTATCTCAAAGAAAGGACACAAACCATCTAGAAAGCCCGTCCCAGCGACATGACCTTTGCTCTTGACAACTCTCGTGCCCTGGAACGGTGGCTCTTGAGCGACACCAACGAAGCCGGCCTCGCCCAAGTCATCCGCAACAAAGGTGTATTCTCCTCGCGGAACATTTGGGTCGCCAGTCAGCTTGATTGCCTCCAAGCGGCCCCGATAGACTCTTGCGTCAGTGCGCCGACGCGTCCATTCGGCATCAGATTCGTGAGCCTCGCGAATGAGGCCGAGCTCCTCATCCGACACCTCCTCGTCATCAGGCTGGTTGATCAATAAGAACTCGCACCCATGTCCGCTGTAATCCCCAACCCAGATACCTCGCCATGGTTTGAGCGCCGTCGGCGTGTACACGACAGGATCGAGGGTTGAGTATGTTACCACTTCTTCGCCAATGTGCACGCCAGGAACACCGCGAGTACCCATGCCCATGTTAGCTTGGATGGCTTGTACGATACCTACGGGCCCGGGTCCAAGGAAAAGCCCTGGTGTCGGGGACCCGGCCATCTCCATCCACTGCCGGATGCGGAAGGCCTGGTCCGAAGTCTCCGCTCTCCTCGTTGGCAGATCGCCAGGGGCAAGGTCGTCACCGTCCAGACCAGACGATACACCGGCTACCCTGTGACGGGCAGGAATGGCCGGCGGAGGCCAGACATTTCCGTAAGGAAATACACCATCCATCCTCGAGGTAGCCGTTGCGCCGTCTAGAGGGCGAGCCATCAAGAAGTTGCTAAACATGGCATCAGATCGGTCATCAATAGACATTGGCACCTCGGGCAGGAATCGTTGACTCAAAATGCTCGAGGATCCCACGTCATCGGCTGGGCGGCGAGCGTGGAACTGAAGTACCGGCTTGTCTAGATGAAGCTTGACCCGAGGTTCGAACGCGTGTATAATCACGCTGTGGTCAGCAGGCCAGTGCTGATATGTAGTACGGTTGCTGACGGCCAACAACTGGTATCCTTCAATACAACCCCTCCGCTGATCATACCTAACGATGATCATCTTGCCCATAAGGTCTCGGTCGCAGAACCAGATCTTGTACTTTGGCAAGAACCACCTCGGATCGTGTGCGGCGTACAGCTCGCGGTATGTGCGGCATGGATAGGGAGTTCTGACTTTCTCACCAGGGACATTGGCTTGCACCCTTTGGTACCAGTGAACATCGGACGCAGCGTGAGCGTGAAGGATGCGGCAGGTCTCAGCTACGATTGCCAGGTCGCAGGGAGGCAGATAGGCCAGGATCGCATCGATGAGTTCGGAAGGAAGCGCAAGCAGGCGGCAGCTATTGTCTGAAGGCAGGGAGAGCAATGCTAGCACGTCAGACAAGGGTCAGTCTGGTTTCCAAGAGGCGAAGAAGGGACGGGTAACATACTACCCGAGGCGGCAATGTTGAAATTAGAAGGAAGGGGATAATAGTCGTCCCGAGAGGTTCCGATTGTTTTGCGATGATCTGTAGCATCGTTGCGTAAACCCTCTTCGGATACATACGGTAGAATGTAGAGGTTTTCCTCGACTTCGGGGTCGATGCCGCCATAATTGCTACCGCTCGCGTTGGACATGGTATCATGAGGTGGCGCATTCGAATCGTTTGCTGTGCTGGAGGGCGAGGGGGGATTCGAAGCCATTTCGCAAGTCGCATCCATGCCTCTTTGCCTCTCCGGGGCCAAGTTCTACAATGCTACACGTCGTTCTGAGGCCTTCTGGCTGTGGAGGGGATGAACTGTTCTTGTGGCGTGGTGGGCGCCCCGTGTTACGAAGGGTTGATGAGTGGCTGAGGGTGCGAATATGCACCCGAGGGACTCGTTGGTCGGGTGAGCGAGTGCTGGTGCGGATGGGAATGATTCGGGTCGACGGAATACGGATGCTGCTTGCAGCATATGTGAGGTTCTTGTCGAAGTGTCAACGATGCCAGCGGCAGTTTATCACGGAGGTTCGGGTCGCCCAAGGGTGGTGCATATAGGAGTCGTCAGTGCTCGCAATGTTGGGGTCATGACTCCAGGTGTGGTCTCCACGCCTCCGACCAGCCGGAGTGAGGGTGCGTCGGGTGCGTGCGTGCGTGTATGCAGCATGGACTTTTGGTTGCGGTCGCGGACGGGCCAGAAGTTCCTCCCTGCAACCCCTGGTTACGGCGCAAAGCTAACCCACCCCAGGACCAGGACGAGGGAAAGCAGCGATGACAGCGCGGCGGTCGACAGTAGTAGCAGCGGCAGCGGCAGCGACAGCCGAGGCGGGGCGGGTGGTGGTGGTGGTGTCACTGGAGATGCCTAGTGGTTTGGACGCTTCGAACAGCCAACCATGGCCAGTCGCGTGCCGGACAGGATGGATGGATGGATCTAGATTCCACCACGGGCGTGTGCGACGACATGCGGCTGCAGGTGCCGAGAAAGAAGATGGGTGTCAAGACTCAAGACTTGAGAGGACGTTGCGGTAAGGTTGGTCGGGACCAGGTTCAGGCCCAGGTCAGGTTCGGTGGGCAGGCGGATATGGGACCGAAACAGACAAAAGGGACATGATTCAAGCAAGGTATGCCGCCGTCTCTGTCGTCAGGCCACAGGACTAATGCAGCACCAATCGGTGACTAGAAACTGGACGGGGGAAAGGATGAGTGGAATCTGGTGTCCGGATGAGGAAGGGTGCTCGTCCAGAATCCGGAGTTTACCTTGGTGAGATGTCGATGGGTGAGGTGTAAGGTAGACGGTGTGGTTCCTCAGGTAAGGCAGGTCAACAACCGTAGAGATGGTATTCCAAGAATAGATGCGGATATTACTATGCCTGCCACGCCGGTGATGCATGTGGGAGCAGGGCGTGTTGCTGCAGCAAATCACCTAGCTAGGCAGTGCAGGCATGCTCAAGCTTGCGTCTTGTCTTTTGATGTGCTTGACAGACGCTTGAGTGAAGTATCTTTAGGTAAGTGAGAACCCATGCAGCTAGCAAGCAGTGAAGTTTTGTGGTCACTGGTGCAGCGGTGCGTGCTGCGTGCCCTGCACCATCAACTTTCAAGGGGTCAGGGCCACAGGCAGGTACCGAGAACCGGAACAGGAAGCGGATTGCGGGGACGCAGACGGCAGGAGCTACTGGCTGACTAAGGCGAGAATCACCTACACGGTCCGGTACTTACAAGGTGCTATTAGTAGGGCGATGACTTGAGGAATGAGGTCAGTGATTTTGGAGTCCCTTCGGGAGGTCATGTCTGTCGCTTATCGGGCGACAGGAGACAAGCATAAGGTACCTTACCTTACAAGATAGGTAGTACGGTCCGGCTCAATAACGCCATCGCTCGTCTGCTAGGTACTCTGCCCAACCAGCGGCCAGCCTAGGTACCTTACCTCCCTTACCTATGGAGTAAGTGAGCACCTTACCTTACCACTTACCTACCTTACCTGATGTCGGCCAAGATAAGCACCTTGGGCTGAAGCGAGCCTGGTCATCATTCATGATTCAGTGCAACTCACGCTTGTCACGTTCGTGTACGTCAACTGCCAACTACCTACACTCATCGGGTGTCCGGCGCATTGCAGGCGATTATCAATAGTTGTTCCGACCATTCATGAGCCCTGGCTCGGCCTCAACCCACCTTCAGGGCACATCAAGATGCCCAAAGACTGCCCGAGATAATCATGGAGCAAAGATCCCCAGCTACTGCGCGCATCTCTTGCCCAAAGACCAATGCATCACATTGGCCGAGAAAGTGCCATGTTCTCCAGAAGCAGCTTGTTCTCACATCACATCTCGCCGCAAAAGGGCCTGTCTGACCTTTCTGGCCTATAGCACGTGGCCTACCTGGTCTCGATCGAATCCACATTGCTTCAAAAAGTCCCAGCCAAGGCTTGTCGCAAGGGAACCTTTGCGGCGAGCCAGCGAGGTGGTTCTATTGGCCGTGGCCTAGGTAGGTCGATGGCGGTGTATTTGGGAAGAGCATTCGACTATTCGAGACTTCAGCTACTGGTCAAGTCTTGCAATGGACAACTCTCTCTCTCTCTCTGGGTATGTGTCTCGATAGAATATGTATTTAGGTGGCATAGTGTCCAAAACATGTCCGCTAGGCCGCCTACCCGATTAGGTAGGTAGGCGGTTCCTCCTCCCCTCCTTCCTCTTCCTTCATTTCTCGCTCATTGCAGGGTTGGGCATCTCCATCAACCTGGCATTAACCTGGCATTGATCCTTGATTCACCACCACCACCAACAACAACAACAAAAACCACAGCGGTCAAGGTCAAGAAATTATTATTTCCCTTTCTTAGCTCGCTTGGAGGTTGCAATTCTCACAAAGCAAAAGTCAACTTAAATTCAACGCACTGTTCCGTACGACTGCTATAGTAGATACTGCAGAATATCCACATCAGCCTAGACGCCTATATCGCATCCTCGGAACGTTGCTGATACTACACCCTGCTACACGGGCAAATCCATAACTTACAGACTCGCTCAACCCACTGCCGGAGCTCCCCCCCGGTTCCCACCTGATCTCTTCATCCGTCTGACGTCTCCTTCCTACTTGGTAATAGCTCCCGCTCGCCGGTGGAAGGCTGTCCTCCCTCACCATCACCCAATATTCTACAACACCACTCGACTCAGACCTGGCTCCTCATCAAGCGGAACATCCAACTGCGACCATTCAGACTTCCCCTCTCCGCGGGCGGAACAGCCGAGACCGGCGAGATCACAACGGAGCACGCCAGCCTACCAAGGACCACTGGGATATTGGATACCCGGTCGCGCGCGTGCGTGCCCTGCAGAGCGGACACCATGGCGTCTCTGATCCCGCTCATCAACGACCTGATACCCATGATCGTTTCCTCCTCGGTATCCGTCACCAAAGCGAGCACCCTCCGCCCTCCCAATGCAACTCTAGATCCCGCTTCTGCGAACGAGGCCGATGCCATTGTAAGCAAAAGCGATAAGCTCTGCGCCTCCGGTAAGTCCAACTCGGTCTAGCATGCCGTCTCCCCTGCCATTGCCTCTCCCTCTTCCTCTATCCGTGGCCTGCTCTGGCATCACGCACCGCCTTTCCCGCCGCATCTCCTAGCTGCCGTAGTCCGGACCCCAGCTTGCCGGTCATAAGGTAGCGTCGCAACCGGGAAATGTGTTGCTGGCCCCTGGGTGACAATGCTCCAGTCGTGCTCGCCATGATCCTGTCAACCCTGTTCCCTCGCATTGTCTTGCGTCTTTCGTAACGCCACGTCTTCTTCAGCTAATTCGAATAGTCATTACTTTGAACCCACATGCGACATCGGCTATCCGCCATCATGGCGAGCAAGGTTAGGACTGATTTTTTCCCCCATTTCAACCCACCATCTCCATCTTACACGATGCCGGCCTACCTATTGTCGCTCCCTTTGCAATGTGTCTCTAATGCTTGCCAAGATACCATTGTTTACATGGCTTCCGGAACCGGCATCTTATTCGTTAGCCCCGGTGCAGGGCAAGAAGTCAAACGACATGAGCTGTCCTCGGGTGATTTTGCCTTCATTCCGTCCTGGACTGAGCACCAACTGTTGAACGAGTCGGATCAAGATACCGTGTGGGTCATTACTCGCAGCGGTTCCCAGCCGGTCACGGTGGGCTTGACGGATTGGGGAGGTGACCGGGCGAAGTGAAGCGAAGTAACCCCTATGCTATCGGTCGGTCGTGGAGATGGACTCTAACCGGTGGTGACTGGCCACTCGCTCGGTGCGTAGCAGCAGCACCATACACTGAAAGATCAGCTTCACAGGGCAAGTGTAGACTGTGGCTACCTCGCGGGAAATCCGCCGGTGTCATGATATCTATCGAGCATCTCTATTTTGCCCCAACATCGCCCCAAATGGCACCGACAATTCGCGTTATAGCACTAGGAGAATCAAAGACCTGCGCGTGGTCCTTGTCTGGGAACCAAAGGATGTCGATGCCTGACCCGGCGGAACGGTGACTCTCGTAACCCATGCCAGATATGGGTCCAGCCTTTGGTACGGCAACGTTACGCCGGTCATGCTCGCCTTGCAACCATGCGGGGTGTCCCGCCTGAACCCCCTCGGCCAAATACCTGGCGACGGCGTGGCTGTCGACAATCAGGTCCAACCCGGACAAGCATACGGTGACCTGCCTCGCTTCCTGCCGCTCGTCGCCCGCCGATTCCGATCCTGCTGTGCAACCAACCAGTTCGTCAGCCCAGATGGCGTTCTCTCTCCAAAAGAAGTATCTGGCGAGACAGTGGGCGACCCCGGGATCCATGCTCGCAAAGTACCACAGCTGCCACTGGTTCGCAGTCGACGGCTTGCGTCGTGTGAAGTTGTAAGCGACGTCGGGCAGGTGCAGGAGGATGCTCACGGGGTCAATGAGCACGGCCCGAGGGATCCTCGCCTGCAGGTCTGGGCATCGCATGGCATGGGTCGACAAAATGGAACCGTACGAATGGGAGACGAGGGTGAATTTGTCCCAAGCGTGGTGGTTTACTATCTGCTTGAGCTGTTTAAGAAAGATGTCCTTGCCGAGCGGTGGGTCCGTCAGTCGGAAGGAAACAGGGAGGATCTCGATGGCGATGACGCCTGTTTGGCCGTGGCCTTTTCTCATAGTGCTGGTGATCTCGGCGAGGAAGCGGACATAGGGCCACAACCCGATGCCGATGCCATGGAGGAAGACCACCGGCAGACCTTCTGAGCGATGGGGGCGGTGCCAGTAGCTCACGTTGCCGGCCGAGGACCGCCGGCTGGCAAACGTCTGTTGGAGACGAGGCGGGAAGATGGCCTTGTCTCGAGGCTGCGCGTAGTACTGAAATCCGTAGAAACGTAAGGAGAGGTGTGTGACGTGGTCCAGAAAGGCCATGATGGCGTACCACCAGACCGAGCGGTACTTTGTATCTACGGAATCGATCGTGAGGCGCAGGCACTTGGCCGGCCCGCGACCGGGCTTCAAGGGCCTGCCCAGCAAGCGTTCACTGCGAGTTACGTATTGTTCCACCTCCACGTCGTAGTTCTCCCCGTCCCTGGCGCTGGCTTTCTTGATGTCGTCCTCGCCCATGTCGAAAAAGGCCCAGAGGAGGAACTCGCGGACGTTGTCACGGCGGATGTCTGACATGTCGGCGCCCAGGAACCACATGCGGATGTAGCGCTCAAAGTCTGGGATGGTGGCCATGCATCGCTCGAAAAGCGCCAAGCGTTCGGCTGGCGAGGATGGGCTGGGGTGTTTGGCGGGTTCTCTCAGGCGCTTGGTGTAGGGCAGCCAGATGAAAAGAGCGTATATGAGTTCTGTGGCTGCCATACATGTGATGACCCCAGCGGTGGTGACCCATCGCGAGGGGAACTGGGTGTAGTTTGCGCCGAGGAAGCAGGCGAAGAGGAGTGCCAAGTAGGGGACTACTGGGTATCGGAGCGGTGTTATGCAGGCGCGTATGAATATGTACTCGTGAAGCGTGCGCCCGAGCATTTTGGTCTGGTGTTGTGTGTATCTCAATGCTGGCTGGTGATGATGATGGGCATGAATGAGAGACGGGCGACTGTTGGTTGCCAATACGAGTGCGAGATGATGCTGAGTTTTGTACGGTAAGGAGAGAGGACTTCACAAAGCGAATGCAGGATATTGGTTAGTTGTTGTAGATGCAAACACGGTATCGCTTCCTCGGCTCGCTGGGTGACAAAGTGAAGAAGTCCTTGGAGTCCTTTTCGCGTGATGTCGAGAATTCGTTGGGGATCGTCTGAATCACGCGGTACGAAAAGTGTAGGCGAACTGCGAGCTAAGGCAGGGGATGGAGGGATGGACCTGCGGTGGATTGGATGACGAAACGAGTCGTAAATCTGCCGGCGCCTTGGTCCCCCCCTGTTTCCTCTCAGTTTGCCTTCCCAAGCGTGCTCTCTTTCCGTCCGAATCATGGCCAAAGTACGGAATAATGTAGGGAGGTACAACCACTTGTAGGTATCCCAAAGACATCGGACCGGCTGGTGGGACATGGAATTTGATGACATGAACATTAACCCCGGGGAAAATCACGATTCTGATTGGCCTACACGTGGTCAAGCTTGAATTCAGGCGTCCAATACCGTTGAATCGAACCATCTTCCCAACGTGACGTTCAAAGAGAGGCACAGACAAGGCACAGACAGACCTGCACAGTTTGTAGCGCGTCAACTCGCCGTGCCGAGGTTTGTGTTCGTGCATCAATGTCAATTACTTTGCAAGAGCCTCATCTTCACATGTTTGGGTAAATACCCATAGTCGCTTTAGTCGCTTTCGCATGTTGTGTTACTGCACATATGCAAGCAATCGTTTCTGCCATGTAGGTCTGACAGTCTTGCCCCAGTCAAGCTAGAAACCGTCCGACGTTCCGCCCCTCAACAACTCATTCTGCCCGAATGCCCTTCGCGTTTCCTCTCCGAGTACCTCGCGGCTGCTTCGACGCCGGTCTTCAAGTCAGCGTTGGCGCCGTCCATGTCGCATAATCCTTCACGTTCACATTGACAGTGCTGCGCTCGAGGATGGATGGCTTGGTCGTGGAGTTGAGGAGGAAGTAGCTGATGTACTGCGTCAACTCGGCATTCTGCCCGCTCGGGAACTGGCAGTGGTTGTGCCCGCCGACGAGAGAAAAGCCCATGTTCTCCGGCAACCCGAGAGCCTGATAGATGAGCCGCCCGGCCTTCATGCAACCCGTCGTCGACACCGGTCCCAACCAGTCAATGTCATTCTCGGCCACGTAAAGCCCCCGCGGCGCCACGAGCCCGGCCAGCAGGTGGTGGTCCTCGGGGACCTGAGACGACCTCGTGGCCCACGTGTTGAACAGGCGAGAAAACCAGACGTTTTCCCCAACAATCTGCCCCGACGTCTGGATGTTCTTGCCTTTGCTCTTCTCGCTGTCCGAGATGCGCCAGCACGCAGCGCCCCCGGATCCCGATTCTTGCGGGATCGTCAGGACGATCCTCTTCTCCAATGCGCCGACGACGAAGGCGCCCTTGCCGTTCCTCGAGCAGCCCGTCACGCCGAGCCTCTTGGTGTCGATCCCCGTCTTGCCATCGCCCAGCTGCTCGAGGCCGTCAATGATTCGACCGACGCCCCAAGCCCACGCCGTCAAGGCACCGGCGCTGTGCTGCTGCCCAAAGAGGGTGTAGAACAGGCCCTGGCCTCTGCTGCCCTGGCCGTTCTGGGCGGCGAAGGCGTCGTTGCCAAATGCGATTTGCCCAACGGTGCCCGGGATGGGAATGCTGGCGCCTCCGATGCCGATGATGGCGGGGAACGGGCCGGCGCCGGATGGTTTGGTGACGGAGGCACTCATGCTGATGCTCTTGGTGCCCACTGTCACCTTGATGTTGAGGGTTTCCCCGGAGAGAGATGCTTCGACCTTGTCGGGCGGCGGGGGAAAGTCTCCCAGCTCGTACTGCTCCAGCGCGTTCTGGATCTCGGTTGCTCGGCAGGCCCAGTCAGCCTTAGTGGTGACCTTGGAGCCGTCAGCGAAGGTGAAGGGGTCTGGCAGCTTGGCGTCGTTGATGGCGGGGATGTTCGTCTTGGCCTTGCCGCAGTCGGCCATCCGGACGGAGATGATGTCGGCAGGCATGGCCAAGGCAGTGCCGGCGAGAAGAATGATGGCGATGCGCAGAGCCATGTTGATATACGCTGAGTTATTTGATCTTGGGTTAAAACAGAAACGTGCAGTGTCCTGAAGAAGCTGATGAAATTTCAATGAGACAACTTCTTTCTTGAGATGTCTCTTCTTATGCTGATCATGATTCGGGGCAACGGATGTCTGTGAGTGGAGACCTGGGGGCCTACATCACTTGCAGCTGATGTCCATCATTTGGATAATGACGGGTGTTTCCTATGAGCCTCGAATTAGCCGGCAACGGAAGCTCACGGGGTTGCTCTAGTCAGTTGTAGGCGAGCCCTGTGGCACATCTTTAAGCTTGCTCAACTTCTGCCGCCTTCCCCGCCGGCTACTGTCTGGAGACTCCTTCAATATTTCCAAGACAGCCGAAGATATGGCCCAGATTGGATCAGGATTCTACGGTTGGCTCTTCTGGTTTAGTGCGATACCAAGAAGCCAGTAAAAGCTCGGCCGAGCAATGACCTGCACCGGTTGAATTGGGACGGTACAGACAGCAAGCAGAGCGAGCCCGGCTTTAAGAGTTGATACCTAACCACCTCATGAATTGAAAGTTTGGGGGGTTGTTGCAGTGACGCAGGATTTTGCTGCGACAAAGCCGGCGGCCGGGGCCGAGATGCACCGGGCGTGCGGGCCCGATTGGCGGCCGTCCACCAACGGCCCTGTGGGGCAGCTTTTCTTCCACCACCAGCAGCTATCTGATTGGCTAAACTTTTTCCTGAGCCCATCCGCTCCGTCGCCCGGCTGATTCTCGATCTCTTACGTCTTTCACCTCCCATTCTCAGTCCACCTTTGCTCCGCGAACCGACGCTCAATCTCGGCCCACGAGCCCATCCCTACCGATCCCCAGCCAGCAGCGACCCAATCCTCCTGTCGTCTGCGCGCCGCCGCCCTCCGCCCTCCGTCACAGAGTTTCGAGTCCCCGAAAACACGCCGATTCCGCATGGTCCGCGTTTGAGAGAAAGAGAGAGAGAGAGAGTCCAGCGAACATCCTGTTGCCGCCGCCAACCAGGCCCTTTCTTCGCCCCAGGCCGACATGAGCGCAGAGCAGAGCAAGAACAATGCGGCCAGCTCCCAACTTGCTCTTGCGCCCTCGCCAGCTCGATAATATCTGTCGCCAATGCGTCCGGAAAGCCTTCGGCGCCGCCACCCCGCGGGGCGGCAGCAGCAGCAGCAGCATCAGTATCGTTCCTCTGTTGTCGATCCCGAGCCGGGCCGCCTCTACGACGGCCGCGAAGGCGGCCCCCGCCGTGCGTCTTAGTGCGAGCTACTTCCTCTCCAACAGCGTCCTCGACCGCGCCAATGTCCGGCCCCGACCCCTCGGCAGCCGGAGCTCATCAGCTTCCGTGGGCCCCTTGTCGTCTTCCTCCTCGACCGCGCGCTCCGAGTCGACGGCCCCCATTGACGTAAATCAAGACCTGCCGCATCGTCGTCGACAGGCCGCGAGACGCAAAGCCGCCGCCGAAGCCGCCGCCGCACCTTCCTCGTCCTCCTCTACCGACGTCCTCCCTTCTCAGGATGCCTCCTCCGCCCTCACGAGTGTCGCCGCCCAACAGCCCGCCCACTCCGCCCGGCGCATCTTCTCCATCCTCCTCTCCCTATCAAAGCCCCGACTCTCTGCGCTCGTCGTCTTGACCGCAATGGCCTCTTACGCCCTATACCCCGTTACCGACTTCCTCTCCCCCGCCATCACCGAGTCGCCCTCCCTGAGCCCGCTGACGCTCCTCTTCCTCACCACCGGCACCGCTCTCTGCTCCGCCTCGGCCAACTCCCTCAACATGCTGTACGAGCCCAAGACCGACGCCAAGATGTCGCGGACGAGGAACCGCCCCCTAGTCAGGAACCTGCTCTCCACGAGGGCCGCCGTCCTCTTCGCCGTCACGACCGCCTTCACCGGCATGGGCGCGCTCTACTTTGGCGTCAATCCGACGGTAGCCTTCCTCGGCGGCGCAAACATTATCATCTACGCCGGCATGTACACCCCGATGAAGGCCATGAGCGCCGCAAACACGTGGCTCGGCGCCGTGGTCGGCGGCATCCCCCCGCTCATGGGCTGGGCCGCCGCAGCAGGCGAGACGGCCTCGGGCGACGGGTCCTGGCGGGAACTCCTCTTCGCCAGCGACGGCAGCTCCATCGGCGGCTGGCTCATGGCCAGCTTGCTCTTCGCCTGGCAGTTCCCGCACTTCATGGCGCTCTCGTGGTCCATCAGGGAGGAGTACAAGGCGGCGGGGCTGCGCATGCTCGCGTGGACGAACCCGGCGCGCAACGCGCGCGTTGCTCTGCGGTATAGCATCGTCTTCGTGCCCATCTGCGTGGCGCTCTGCGCGGCGGGCGTGACGGAGTGGAGTTTCGCCGTGACGAGCTTTCCCGTCAACGCGTGGCTGACGCGCGAGGCGGTTCGCTTCTGGAAGTACGAGGGCCACAAGGGCTCGGCGAGGGGCCTGTTCTGGGCCAGTGTCTGGCATTTGCCTGTCGTCATGGTGCTGGCGCTGCTGCAGAAGAAGGGCATGTGGAGCCGTGTGTGGAATAGCGTTGTTGGCATGGACGACGATGACGAGTGGGAGGAGGATGATGAGCTGAATGAGATGCCGGTCACGTTGCCTGTACCGCGAGATAGGTAGCGGACGGGCGAGGCTGGTTCGCGTGTCATGTGTAGAACTCGGATGTATGATAGTGTTGCTCGTTTGCCCTCGTGGGAACCATCAATACCCATAGTGGTGTCCGGTCTAGATTTCTGGGTTCAAGATAAAAAGACCCCGCTCTGTAAAGCCAGTGTTGCTTATAAGAAAAAAACAAAAGCGCCGGTGTATATAAAAAGTTGATTGCATATTTTCCCTTTGTTTTTTAAGTAAAAAGAAAGCATTCCATTGGCAGTTTCCTAGGTTCCTCCCCTCCTTTTTTTTCAACCTGGTCTCTCTCCTCTGGTATCTCTATAGATGCTAGTATACAAAAAAGTAATCACGAAGCCTTCCCACTTCCAAGTGCTATTCTGATCATTCGTTCGTCATTATACGGCAGCAACGATTGCTCCCTTTGTGCTGTTCATCCATCGCGCAAAGTAAGGTAACTTGTAAAAGAGTGCCCAAGTTTCTTACCTATATCGAAAATTGAAGCCATATTTAGGTTAAGTTGAATACCCACGCAACGCCGAAAACACCTCCTAAAACCCTGCAAAAAAGCAACGCCATGACCCCGAAGGAAATTGAGAAGAAAGAAAGAAAAAGAGAGAAAAAGAAGGGTGAAGAAACCCTGACTCTTGAGGTGAATAGGAGTCAAGTCCATGGAGAGGACACATCGTGTGAGCCATGCAGTCACATGGGTTGCTGCTGGCCGCCGCCACCAGGTCGGTTGATGATGGCGTCGATCCCCATATCCACGCTCGGCAACCTCTGGCCGTGAGGATGAAGATAAGGGCTGGGAGACTGCGACTGGCCGTGGTTGCCGTATCCGCCGTTGACCGAGCCGTTCGAAGATACCGAGCTGGTGTATCCGTGGTGGGCACCGGTGTGGCCGTAGCCGTACTGCGCGGCGTGCATTGGCTGAAGGTGGTGGAGGGAGGCGATGTAGCCCGCGGCCGAGGCGCTGCTGCCGCTGGCGGAGTGTCCAGAAGACACAGTTTCCGGGCTACTGTAGGACGCGTCTAGTTCGTCAACTGGGGTTAACCCTAGGCCGCTGATGCCGCTGTCATCGTCATACCCTGGTGGTAGTGGCTGCCCTGACTCTAGGCGCTCCCGTCTGGCCCCGGCGCGGGCCGCGCTTTGTAGGTTCTTGAGACCGTTCGACATGCACTATACATGGGCGCGAGGTTAGCCAGGTTATCATGTTGCTGTAGGAGGGTTCCATCGTACCTTGGCCTCGACGACGTTCCACTTCTCTCCCGTGCGAGCAGCAAGACCAGACCAGATCTCCTTTCTCATGCTCATGTACTCCTTGGCCAAGCGTTCGTGCTTGCGGTTGTCCCAGTCGTCGGCTCCCTTGCGCTCCATCAGGCGCTCGTGACGTTTTCTGCACGCGTTGGGAGTCTTGTTGGGGAAGTAGGTCATCTGGATCTGACCCCAGTTGAGGCCCTGAGCGCGGGCTGCGAGCAGCTGCTGGTCATCCTGGGGAGTCCAGGCCCCCGAGGAGGCGCGATGTTGCATCGGGGGTACGGAAACCGGGGGCGCAGACACCGGGGCGTAGCTTTCGTACGTGGGCTGCGGCTGTTGCTGCATGGGGGCCGAAGAGGACGGCAAGGTGTAGTAAGCCGATTGTGGCATGGCCATGCGTTGGTTGTACATGGCGATTGGGTTTGCTGCGGGAGCGAGAGAAATTGGCATCTGGTTGCCGTAACGGTTGTGGCTCGAACTGGATGCCCGCGTGTGTTTGGGCATGATAACTCGGGAAAGTAGATATCGAAAAGAGTAGGCAACCTGGAGAACGAGTTGCCCGGTATATAGTGAATGCGTGCAGATTACTGATTAGACTGCAAGAAATGAAGCGAGTGTCCCGTGTTGATGGTTATTCTGCGCCTCGCCTGGAGGTGTTTTATGAAAAGGCCGGTAATGGTTATATGGCGGCAGAATGGAGCGAAAGGAGGTTGGCGGACTGAAGGAATCTAGAAAATCCGACTTAGGAAATATGATGACTATGACGAGAAAAGGAAATAGGAGAGAGGGAAAAAAAAGGAAACTGTTGTGAGATGGAGAGAACTGTCTTGACAAGCGAATTCAAGGTCAAAAGGAGGTCGATGAGCCGGACACTGGGCCTGACTTTAAGCAATATCACAGTCGGCCGCGGAGACAAAGCGACACAGAAGCGCGGTTGCGATGGGACCAGGATCATGGAATTTTGAAACAGAGCAACTTGACTGAACGAGACCAAACGAGCTGCCAGAGCTCCCATGAAACCCGTCTCGTGTGTCCAGAGAGACAGAAAACGAGTCCTATTGCTGCAGACATTGGCCAGACGTCTCCTGGGGATGGGCGTCTGTCTGAAGTTGGGCGCGTAGAACTGGCCGGGTCTGGAGGGCGGCTACAGTAACCCTGGGGCATGATCGAACGGGTTGCCAGGGTCCCGAAGAAGGGAGCAGAGAGCTCAAACGGGCAGAGACTGGGGCCGGAAAGAGGATTGAAGCCGGTAGAGATAGTGGGTATGAGTAGGCGCCAGCCTTGCCGCGCTCGCGATCCCTATTTGGAGGAGGTTATCGGCCGTGTTAGAGATGGATCATGCCACGACATGCGTGGGGTCGGACAAGTCGTCCCTCATAGTAGGTAGCGAGCAGACGGGGCCAGCTTCGAACCTCTATTCGTAGACTGTTGGAACGGTCCGCAGCCCCCACGACCGCGGCGGAAGAGCCAATAAGGCGGGAGGCGGGAGATGAGGAAGGATAGGCGCATTGCATTGCGAGCGCGCGTTAGGTGGCACCGTGGGCAAGGTGGGTTATGTGGTAGATGAACTAAGTTAAGACGGTCAAGACCAGGAGACCTGTGGCCTGCCGTTGAGTGCGGATACTTGGTAGTATCCGAAGCAAGGGACCACTCTGTCTGGGGTCCGATCTGCAACCCGATCGACGAAGATGGGGCCAGGAGACGCGTCGCGAAGCGTATACTCGAGAGGGAGCTCAGCTTCGTCCGGGAACCTGACAGGAGTTGCAGGAGATTGCATGAAGATGCCATAGGGCACGTATAAGCATAAATTCCGACTTTGGCATGAACCATTTGGTTTCGCTAAGGTCAGAAGTCCAGGGCTGGATACCAATGTGTATGTCCCAATGTAAGTGAGCGAGCGTCAACAGCATGAGGTGGGAAAGGTGAGGTAGGGGCTTGGGAAAGCAGCAGCATGGAAATTGAAGGTTAAGGTAATTAGACGCGCGCCTCGAAGGCTGAGTGGGACCGTTCATTACCAGTGGACCTCGATGAGTGATAGCCGGGCCTTTGAGTGGCCAGGAGTGGAAATAGAACCACACTACGGATACGGATAGGTAAGGTAGGTGAGGTAGGTACGGACAAGGGACCTACGTAGTAAGGTAACATGTGCTGCTCATGGGTCCACAGCGGGCCGGTGTTTCTCCACAGAAACACATTCGCGGGGCGGCGTGCCCTTTCTTCCTTTCTAGAGTGTCGCGCAAATTATCTAGTGTAGAAGCAAGGAATCCAAGGCTCGCCTCGCAAGTCTCCATTTGTGTCCCTCTCTATCGCTTGCAGAACCAACACATAGCCGGGGCCGTATGTATGCACTTAATCAATGTCAAACAACCCTCCAAGGAAGGCCGCATCTGCAAAGCAACCTCCGCAGCCGAGCGCTTGTTTCTCTCCTGACCCGAAGACGACCTGAACGACGGCGGAAACGCCAAGTATACAGACGCTACCGATCCGCACGCCATGCAGGATGATCAATCGACTCGATATTCGAAGGGCAGTGAAGCCCTAAAGATCGCCGTGCCGTGCTGTAGGTACGAGGCTGCTGCAACGTCGTCTAACATACACCCTTGGTCATGGATGGAAAGACGTCGAGAATGGCCACTTGTTTCTTCCTGTGCGACGACAAATTCGCCAGCCCTCAAGCTGCCCTGAAGTCAAGGAGCTGGATTCGACAATAACAGTCGCCCACCCTATCAGGTATCTGGCGATGATATGAACAGCGGCTCCCAATGCTCGATGTTGTTGAAGAATAAGTGACCTGCGGAGCCCTGGACCAAAATATCTTGATGTACACTGGGATAGTAGACATGTGTCTTTTTGAGAGTGATTGGTGAATCGGTGTTGTTGAAGTGAGTTTCGATTCGGATTTACCATTTGCGCTCCCGAGTTTACTCCGCATCAAGACCATCTACAGGAAAGACTTTGGTTCGTAAGGTAACCTCGAACTTTCGCCTCAACTTCTACCTGTACGGCCAATGGGTGCGAGCATTGAAATGCCGGTGGCAAAGTGACAGAAGAAGCCAGCCGGGCTACCAATAGCTCGGGCACGGTCCATTTAGCAGCCCTCTCTAATCTTAGTTGCGCAGGGCTTGCCGATGGACGAGTAGTGTCCCTTCCAATGATGATGACCTTGCAAGTCGTCAAATGATTACCCTTCTATTAGCTGTGTGTTAAACGACGATGCTCAGAGACAAATCTTCAACTTCCTATCTGTACTTGATAGGAAAGCAAGTTAGGCACCCTTGCCGGACATGGCTTGGGACGAGATGTGGCTTACACCAGGATCGAGGCACCACAGGAGGGGGCTTCCAATAGCTGGCTTTCAAAGAGACGTAATGCACCAGCTGTCTCATTGTAGCTGAATGTGAGCTACAGGAGCGTTTCAGCCATGTCGGCGACAGCTGGTGCAGTGAGATCCAGACCCTGTTTCTTTGTTATCGGATGAGGAAAGAATGCATAGCTTATGGGGTAAAAGATCTTGTGGCTGCGGCTCCCACCTTGGCTCAAGAAGAAGTGAAGGGCCAAATTTACCCCTCCAGATCTGCAGCGGAAAGCAAAGCTAACAAAGCAAGTCAAAGGCGGTGGGACCAAGCATTCAAAAACTGTCCAGTCCGTTCTTTCCACAGACGGCCGTTCGGCGAGGCGAAACCTGGGTAGATAAAACCGATTAGGGGAGACCCCTGCTCTCGCCTACTTTACCTTCTAGTACTTCAACACTCCAACCCAAATTGGGCTTACTCCAATTCTTAACCTACATGCCTACCTCATTCCGTTCAGGCCTAACCTCATCGGCATCTTCACCTCAGATCGCTGGGGGAAGAGAGGGACTTTGGAAGCCAATTGTTGTCTGCTGACGATTGGTTCCTCCTCGCGTTATCCCCGCCTTCTTAAGGTCTACCAGCATCGCAGTCGTCTTTCACCTACTTCACAACACATCCTCACAGTCCTCCTCTCTCCTTATCCACTAAGACAAGCATTTGAATCGAGAGAGCGACACAGAGAGGGTAAGAGCGACTTTGCTCACCTGTGACACGTGTGACCTGCCTTAAACACAAACAACATCCCCTCTTCCATTTCTCTTCTTTCCTTTACGACTCAGGTGCCTTACCTTTACTTGTCATGCCTTGCCAGACACATTCCTCAACAGTCGGTGGTCTCACATTGAGTACTAGAAAATTCACAGACTGACACGCCTTAGCCGACCGCAAAAATAACTCACCTTTGCCCACTGCACTTTCCCTAGCGACATCTCAATTCAAGATCGCAAGATCAAAAGATCGCAGGATCGCAGGACCACAGAACTGCAGTATATCAGATCGATTTACCAGGAACCTATTCTTATATCCAATGGATTCTGAGACATCCAACTTCACCCACTCAGTCCCGACAGGTCATAGCACATCCACCAGCATGAGCGATGCTACTCTCCTAATGTCATGGCCAACCACCTCGGTGATGGGAGCTTTCGTCGTGGCTTGGCTCGTATTGTGTGCCTCTTTCCGCTTCAGACGCATCAACAGCCTGCAGAAACGCCTGGGCTACACCGACCGCGCTTCTCTTGCGGGCATGAGTAACACCGATGCCCAGCTCATCCTCAAGCACCTCATCGAGTATGAGTTTCCCAAATTCTATTTGCTTTCTCTCCAGTTCGCCATCTTCAAGGTCTGTCTACCTGTTTGGTCCTTTGCGAATACAATGTAATATCTGGTGGCTGATACCAAAAATACAGACTTATGGCTTTGAGACCGTGTCCAAGCTCATCGTCGCCACCAAGAACTTGGCCGACCCTGAGAATGCGCAGAAGAGGTGAGACTCAAGGAGTGCAGCACGACCCATCGTGTCTACTACACCAAGTCTGCTTCAAGTCTTGGCCAAGTCAGCTCACATACCCTTTTCCAGATATGAGGACACAACCATCATCTTTGGCGAGTACGTTGGAACACCCCCCACCGCTGTCTCCCTACTACTTCCAGCTCCCATCTGACTGTTTCCTCCTAGATTCTCTTTGAACCCGCCCACCTCGGACCGCGCCCTCAAGGCCATCTCCCGCATGAACTTCCTCCACAGCAGCTACAAGGCCCGCAACCAAATCTCCAACGCCGACTTCCTCTACACCCTCGCCGTCTGCATCACGGAGCCCATCCACTTCATGCGCTTCTACGAGTGGCGCAATTTCACCGACATGGAAATCTGCGCCATCGGAACCCACTGGAAGGCCATTGGCGACGCCATGGACATCAAGTACAAGGGCTACCTCACCCAAGATTCGTGGGCCAACGGCATCGAGTTCGTCGAGGACATCACAGCCTGGGCTAAACGCTACGAGATCGACGCCATGAAGCCCGCGGGTACCAACATCCAGGCCGGCGCCCAGCTGACCCGCATGCTCCTCTGGCACGTCCCGACCTTTGCCAAGCCTTTTGCGCAGGAGGTGCTGACCGTCCTCATGGGAGACCGCGTTCGCGACACGGGTTGGGGGGGCGATTCTGCTTGCCCCCCCCGTCCCCTCCGCGGCCGACGGCC
This sequence comes from Colletotrichum orchidophilum, assembly GCF_001831195.1. NCBI lineage: Eukaryota > Fungi > Ascomycota > Sordariomycetes > Glomerellales > Glomerellaceae > Colletotrichum > Colletotrichum orchidophilum. The sequence continues at coordinate 760,929 of NW_019172957.1, forward strand.
CTGATCGTGCAGCGGTCTGCGCTGATGGGGGCGTGGTCGCCGCGGGCGGGCCCTCCAGGCCTCCCTTGTTCGGGGGTGTTTCCTTTCCCCTGCCCCCCTCCCCCCCCCCCCCCCCCCCCTCTCTCCCTCTCTTCAGTTGAAGGAAATTGACAAAGTATATGTTAATCACAGCTTCCCCGAGCCCGGGATCGTTGCATCCGTAACCGCTTACGCCGCCCTCGTCGCCCGCCGCTTCGTCGTTCGCCATCTCATGCTCCCTCGCCTTTCTCCTGTCGTCTTCTTCTCCGACCCCAACCCCAAGACGGGCCGCATCCTGCACCACGACTACCTCGTCCACCCGTACTACATCCCCGCCACCTTTTGGAACCGCTGGGGTCCGGTCGCGCTAGCCACTCGTCTTCTCGGGGGCACAGTCCCCGGCTCGGAGAAAATGATGCCGCAGGGCTTCCTCGTCGAGGATATCGGTCCCAAGGAGAAGATGGGCATGGGTACCGTAGAGCTTGCCGAGGGGGTCGAGATGCTCAAGTGCCGCGGCCGCGGGGCCTGCCCTTTTTCGGGCTGAGTCAATATGCATGCACGCTTCGAGTCGGACAGATGTCGAATTACACGGCCGCAGGGAGGAGGGAGCAAGCAAGCATGCAATTTTGCGAATTTGTGGCTTGAAAGCTCATAGGCAGGCGTTTTTTTGGTTTCCTACACGCATTCAAGGCGGCTTCTTGGCACGTTTGGAGGTGAGGTATACACCGGGTTAGGTGGTCATTGGGAGGAGTTCAGCGTAGGTAGCCTCCATAGACAAAGGCACATATATCTCTTTCTTTCTTCAACACAACAGAAGTAGAGCCTCGTTCGCCTCACTGCCGTCACACTGACGCTGCTACCACCGCTCGCCTGGGGGAATCTGCTGCATTTTGGCCATGCTGTCATAAATTCATTACCTCCACGCCCCATGGTCTCTTCGTTCGTCTCTCCAATGCCTCCTCTTTGAGTATCTCACTTCATGGCCCAGCAATACCCAGACCGACCCGGCCTTGTCCACCACCACCACCACCACCTCCACCGTACGATCCCATACCTCCGCTCATGCTCCCGCCCGAATTTGTCCCGGTACGCTCGCGCATTCTCCTACCCTCCATGAGGCCTCGCAATCCTCGCTTCTGCAGGCCAATCACAGAGCTAAGCTCACCTCCCCAGACCTCGCGCAGACCTCCCCGCTCCGAGTCGCCGATCTCTGAACTCCATTCAGACCCGCTGACGCTCGTCGTAGCGCTGAGTTCGTCGCTAGAGGGCCGGCCAGAGGCCATGGCGGTGTTGATGCGCAGCGCCGCGGTGCGCGAAGATAGTCCATGCAGATCCGTACTGCCGCTGCCGTTCTGGGACTCCTCTGAAGGGAACATGGGAGAGCCCATTGCGTCCAAGGGCACGAAGAAGTTGGGGTTCAGGGAACCGTCGATGCCACGGCCACCGCCGGCGGCCATGGCGGTTGCGTTGAAGACGGCGGCTGCGTTTCTCGAGTCCAAGAGGGCATGCAGACGCTCGACTACCGCTTCGAGAAGCCCGTCGATTCGGTATGGGCGGGCAATTTGGAGGAGTGAGCAAAGGATAGGAGGCGTGCACAAAGGCGATGACGGAGGTGGCAGTGAGGACGTGTAGAGGAAGTGCAGGAGGGCTTGTACGGTGAGATAGGTATGGGGAAGATACAAGCACCGAGGCCGCGAGTTGGGCGGTAGAGATCTTGGTGTCGGCGCCGAGTTGACTGTCGCGGGGTCGGCGCCGCCGGCGGAACCTGGCAGAGAGAAAGAGGCGCCGGAGGCGCTTGTCGGGGCTGTACTGGGTGCCTTTGCCGACGACCCGGATGAGAGGACAGTACTAGCCATGGAAGTCGAACTTTCGGCTGTGTTACGGGATGGGGTGATCGTCAGAGCCGAGTTTCTGATGGGATTGTTGACTCCAGATCGCAGAGTCATGGCATCACTGCCGTCTTGAGTCGCCGTCCCTTCCCGCAACAGCTGCACGAAATATGGGCCCCATCGTCGTGCCACCATCCTCGAGTTGATGGGTATTCGCTCACCGTGTAAGCAGAGGATGTCCATGTCGGAAAGCTCCCGCATCGCCAGTGCCTTTTCGCCAAGCTCCTCGGCCGCCCTGGAGTGGAAACGCCCACCTGCCGTAGTGCCTGCTTTTCTAGCCAAACTCAAGCCCGGGCTGGTGTAAGGACTGCTGGCTGATACGAAGCCAGACATGGGCGTTGTCTTTCTCGGGTTGTCGTAGAATCCAAACGCCTCGAGCTCGACCATGCAAACATTGGAAAAGTTGATACGCCGATGGTTATAGTCATCGACGAGACTCCGTTTCCGATTGCCAAGAATCACAAATGTGTTTCTGCGGTTCCAAAGCACGCCACGGTTCCAGCTGCCTTGGCTAAAGACTGCACCGCCCGCATCAATGCGCGACCAGGTCAAAGTCTTAAGATCTAGAGCCCACAAGGCATACTCCTGCTTTGAAGAGGTAAGATATGTGCCGCTTACGACAAAATATGTGTCAATAACGCCGCCATTCGGGAATCGCAATCCAGGGGGCGAGTAAGAGCCTGACATGGGCTTCTCCGTCAAGGTGCCGTCCGAGGATCGGATTTGCAATTCGAGCTTGACATCCAAAAAGTTGTAGTTTGAATAGATAAGCATGGAGGATCCGGGTTCCCGAGCTTCTTGGCTGATGCCGCCCTCCCGTTGATATCCATTGGCGCTTGATTTCCCAATTCGCGCCGTGACAGAGGGCGGTAAAGGCGCAACGACACTTCTATATGCGCCGCAACTCTTATCGAGAGGTTCAATGGCGGTCCACTTGAGGCTGCGGAGGTTGAAAACACTAATTTGCTCAATGTAGTGGTTTGCGCCATCCTGACCACCAACCACGACCATCTCAGCACCGCCTGTTCCATCAATGTTGATTCCTATTCTCCCCTCGTTGGGATTGCCGGACGACGGATTGTGTTGCAATGCCGACAGTGGTGCCTTGTGTGACGCGAACGCTGCCGACGAGGGCAAGATGCAGGCACAATGTGCGTAACGTCCTTGCGGGGGATCTTGTGTCGGAATATAGGTCCACTTTCGGGTGGGAACATCGTAGACGTAGATGTCCGACATGACGGTCACCTCAGGCTGTTGATCCGGGCCTGTAGCCGCTTGGTTTGGTGTGGGGGACATGCCTCCATAACACACCAGCTTAGTGTCTCCCAATGGACACATGGAGTGGAAATATCGAGGTGGTGGTATGTCGCCTGTGGTTTCAAGCTTCGACCAATGTCTACGGATCAGATCCAACTCGTACAAGTCGGATGTCAGGGGAGCCGGGCGACTCCGCGACAGGATCCTTCCCCCAAAGACATAAAGCTTATCCCCGAGTATAGTTGTTGTGGCTCCGACGAGCGGATGCGGTTCCCTGCCCGTTGTCCTGTGTACGTTGCACATGAGACCAGAGAGATGCGCCGATGATGAGGACGTAGTAGGGGTACCGATCGCTGAGGCGGCCATCCTTTGTTGGTTGGAAGACTGGTTGGAAGATGGAGAAGGGCCTGCTGACAAGGGGCCGTTGCTCCGCGGAGTCAGGTTCGGGGGTTCCCTATTATCTTCAGCGCCATCTTGCCTCGAAGAGCTTGCTAAGCTGCTCTGACTGCTGGCCATGTCTGCATTGTATCCTGATCCGCCGCTGTACACCTGGGATCGTTCCGCTGAAGCGCTAGAGTCCATCGTACTGGTGCGACTATACATATCATCGGCCGGAGCTTCCTCTATAGCACCGAGACCCCCCAAATTGTATTGTGTGGGAGGGGCTTCGGGCCCTGTGGGAGAAGGAATCGATGCTGGCGTTTCGGGTAGAGGTTTGGCGAGGCTGCTCTGTAGACTCAGACTTCTCCCATGCTGAAGCTGAAGCGGGCGATTCTTCGAAGAGTTTGAAACGGGTGTGGGCGTCGAAGAGGCGGGCGGAGAGGGCGACGAGGCCAAGCTCGGCGAGACGCTGTGCAGACCCAGGCGAGAAAGTGACGGCTGTCTTGTCAGCCTCGATTCGCCGTCTCTACTCGGAGCGAACTTTTTGAAGCCGCGATATACGCCCGAGAGGATGTCCGAAGTCGACTTTGTTGTTGTTGTTGTAGTAGGAGGAGATCTGTCCTGCTCTGTCTCCGAATCGGAAAAGCGCGAGAGATCGCCCTGCGCGGAAGACTGGTTCGAGGTTAGTCCCGGGCCAGACATTGCGACACAATCAGCCCCCAGGCTGTGGGTACAGCCTGGAGAGCGATGCGCAACAGAGACAGTCTCGGCGGTTTGGGAAAAAAGAAAAGCGCTCAAAGGCTCAACAAGGAGGTTGAGAGGTTTTTCATGTAGGGCGGGATTTGGGGACGGAGTCGGTAGAGCAAGGTAGAGTTCTTCGGCAGAAACTACCGCTCCTGCGCCAGATTGGCAAAGTCTGTCGGCGCCGGTGCCACGAGACTCGAACACGCCAGAGCAGTTCAAAAGAAGCAGACAAGAATGATGGTAGTGAGAAGTGGGACGGGAAGTGTAAAGAGTAGCCGCCTCGTGATTGGGGATCGGGGTGACAAACGAGAGCAAACTGAAGAGACACGACAATCTAGGGGCCAGGAGAAAGCCCAAGAAGCGGAATCCAACGATGAGAAGGGAAAATGCCACAAACGAAAAAAATGAGTAGATGATGAAGCGAACAGAAACCCCAGCTCAAGCAATCCCAACCCAGGTTCGCTTGTTCATCCGGCTTTACTAGGCCCCCAGTACGTTATGACGGGTAGGCTCCGGTTGAGTATCTGGGCTGGCTTTCACTCTGTGCGTGTTGTGCGTCTGTGTCTCCGGGGCGGATTCCTGGGCTAGACTGGGCTCGGCTCGACTGGGACTGGGACTGGGCTGAGCGAGCGAAGCCTTGTCTGCTCCGTCTTTTGTGCGTGTTTCTCTCTCCCTCTCTCTCCCTCTCTTTTGTCCGTTATTCCTCCCCACAGTTGACAGGAAGCGACGCACAAGAGATGGAGTGGGATGTGGGCTAGGGTGTGGAGGACAAATGGGCACAGGATGTGGACGGGGATGGTAGGGGAGGGGAGTGGACGAGAAGGGCAACGAGCTTGGAGATTATGGAGTACGAAGCAAGGCACGAACATGAACTTTACGCACCTAGGATCAGGGAAGGCGCAGGGAGTCGATCGGGTCAAAGTCAATGAGTTGAGTCAAGTCGAGTCGAGTCGGGAGCGAGGCGAAGTCTTGGGTGTTTAGCTTCAAGCGAGGGTGCGGCAGGCAGAACAGGATCAACGTCGAAGACGATAACGACGGAGACAGCGAGCGGCGACTGGCGACAGCGACGGGGATAGCGGTCTCGAGACGACTCAGGTACGGTGAGCAGCAAGAATTGAGGCCGTCGGCAAGGTACGGCGGGGTACAGAGAACACTGTAGAGTCGCAGCAAGGTACGGACGTGTGTTGTACCTAGCAGGTCAGTACCGTCGAAAGGACCTGGCGCGAGGCAAAGTGGAAAAGGTGACCAAAAAAAAGGGGATCTGCGTAGGTATGGAGTCGAAGTCCGACGATGAGGAGCATCCGAGAAGGACTAGGATTCTAGGACCAGTAAACTTAGTAGGGGCGGCGGCAACGGCCGGAGGACCACCAGCGAGGTTGCAATCGTTAATTTCCAGATGCCTGCTCTTTTGGGCGAAGGAACTGTCGATGTAGAGACAGCGTGCGCTGTATCCATAGGCGTCTTGGTTTTCCCTCGCCTTTTGCACTGGTGGAGGAGGGGGAGCACGGGGGACGGGGGGGGGGGTTCGTTTGGTTTAGGCGCACAGACTGTCTTTGGGTAGACCGGCCGGATAGAGGGTTGAAAAGCAGTCTGAGCTCCGAGGCGGACAAGAGGGAAGAAGTGGGCTTGGCGGCGGGTCGACCTGTGAGTCTAAGGTAAACCGTAAGGTACTGCAAGTTCCGTAGACCGATTCGAGCTTCGAGAAATGGAGGTGTGAAAAGCCGCAGCAGGGGAATGTGACTGTGACTCCGGCTGCTGCTGCTGGTGCCGATGCGTAGGCTGGCGGGGAATATGCGAGATGTAGAGTGCAAAGTGCGGAAGATTCGAGGTGGGTGGAGGTGAGAAGCACCAAAAAACATGGACACTCTGAACCGGCCTCGTGGCCAGACTTTATTAGTAGACTAGAGAGAGTCTAGAGAGCGCGCGCCAGGCGATGCGCGATACGAAACGAAACGAAGCAGAGACAAGGCGAGGACCGAAAGCAGGTATTCGTGGTTGTACCACAGTACCCATGGTGGACGGCGATGTTTCAACTGGGTGTCTGGGGTGGGTGCACTCCTCTGCAGCACCAGGCTAGATGAGGCACCTAGGTAGGTGAGCAACCGGTGGGCGGTCTGAGAGAGCATGGGAAATGGGGCTGGTGATGGGGATTTGGAGCGATTTGGATTGGGTTGGGAGAGGGGGAGGAAGGGATGGAAGAGTACCTTACCTTGGGTATGAGAGTGCGAGAGTGTGCGAGAGTGTCCAGGGGGTGCCAAAAGAAACGCTTAGCATTTGATTGATCAAAGGGTTGGGGAGAAGGAGGGAGGGAGCCGATTATTGCCGTGTAAGGAATAGCTCAACTTGGGGCCGTATCTTTTGCACTATTTCATTGGCTATTCGGCCTTTTTACAGAGCATTCGTGTACACCTACCCAGGGATTTCATACGTTAGCGCAGTGAAATGACAGGGAGGGTCCACTGCAAGTACCAGTTCTATCTTCTTCGACTAATTTCTATAGCCGGTCTAGAGGCAGTACTTTTAGATCTAAAAGCCGAAATTCTCTACTAAAACTAAACCTCTTATTTATAAATATTTTATTATTTTCCTACTAATTTTTTTATTAATTTTATTAATATTATAATTATTTTTAATATTTTAATAAAGTAAAAAAAAGTATTAATCCTTATTTTACTATTTATTTTATATATAAGTATAAGTATTGTGATTTTGTAGGGCTATTACCGAATTTAGTTAAGTCCGTCTCCGTAAGTACCGCACTAACGTATGAAATCCTAGGACGTTGTACCAAGTGCTCCGTAGTCTACAGTTAGCAGTGGAGGTACCTATTCAAGTGTCGCAGAGTTTCGTCTGTCTACAGGACCATGATATGGTCCTCATGGTAACCGGCCTCATACATGATGAAGGACTTGGTTGCTTGCTTGAAAAAGGAGGGAAGAACTGTGAAGTGAACCCAAGTGTGGAAATTGAAAGAGGAGGGGGGCAAGGTCGGCCCTACGGTCAACGAATACAGACTCGGCCAAGGTCTTCTTCGCAGACTCGACTTTTCCTTACTTTATGCTCCTTGCCGAATTCCACACTGCCGGTCATCGCCTTGTCACAAGTGTACTTTGGCCCTATTCCCTAAACCGCATGACATCTCTCACCCGTGACCAACTCATATAGACGACGACATGTGCTCAGGGCTAAATCACAAGTGAGCTCATCTCATAAAGTCTAGCCGTCCAGTGAGTGAGTAAGTGAGAGTCATGTCACCTCAAGTCTCAACTCTCTGTCAACTCCACCCAACGGACGGCTCTGCTGCTAAATTGAATAAGAGCATTTGCCCACCGACCCCCCTTTCCAGGACCTTGCCAATGTCTCTCCCTTAGGTAAGCGAGAGATGTAGGTACCACGTCCCTTTTTCCATACACTCAAGATTTTAACCCCCCTCCCATACTCGACCCCTCTCATGGGAGCAGAGAAGAAAGCAGCAACAACAATTATTACACAGCGGACACCAAGACAAAGCACTACTGTGATTCCTATTTTTGTCTCGTCTTGTCTCGCCTCGTCTCAATATTTGGGAATTCGGCGTCCTCTCTAGCGTAGGCATACTGGCCTTACCTCACTTTGTGCGACGTCAAGGGCCCGCCTCGACTGCGCGCCGGTCCTCGTGTCCCGCTGGACGGACCACGTACTATCAAACGGAACCCTGCCGCAGCGACAGGAGGAGAAGCAGGAGGGGGGAAACATCAGACGATCGAGCTGCAAGAGCCAAGAGGACCCCTTTTTCGGCCTTTCTCTGCGCCTACTATGTACTTACTAGGCAGACTATATCTTGCAGAAACGCTGCACATGCAGCCACAGAGCGTGTGCCAGCTTCCAACATGCCACTTTCCCACACGCTACACCCACCCTTGCGAAACAGAGGGGAAAGCGGCGCCGAGGGGATTTCTATCTTCTCTTCAACGTCTATACGGATACAGATATCCATACGGATATCCGTACGGAGTACAATCAGGAAGAATTGATGGCGATCCTGTCTTACGCTTGGGCTTGTACGTACTACACCATGATACAGACCCCGAGAGAGACTCAAGGGGACAGTACGGGTACCAGGCGAGCAGTATCGCCATGGGAGCCTGGTCCCTGTCCTGGTCCTTGTCGTCACCGCTCCTCTGGGCCTGTCATCCAGCCGTCTCTCCGCTGTGCCGCTCTCGGTTTCATCTGACCCCGTCACTCTACGTCTTGGGCTGTCTGCTCTGACCCTCGAACAATTTTCCTGCCCGCCGCCATACCCAGTAAGCTGACGACGAAGGACGAGGAACCTTGACGACGAAGAACAGGAGGCTGGGCCTACGGAGCCTAGCTTCCGCTGCACGGTATATTGAATTCCTACTGCGCGAAGTCGGTGAGACCAACAGATCCAGCACCAACTCCTCGTGGCCCTCGTCGGAAACAAACATCGCCTGGCCTGTCATGTCTCAGGCGAACAATCCCGGGATAGGCATCCTGCCGACCCGACGACGGCCCTGGGAAGTTTGGGAACAACTAGACAGGCACCGCGGATCGCGGACGGCGGCCACCCTCACGGCTCACGCACATGGTACACTACGGCCACCCGCACACGCTACGGATTACAAAAACGCGGGAAAACGTGGGAGCCCGGCCACTTGTCATTTTGGGTGGATGCGGGTGTTCCAACGTTCCCCGGCTCTCCCCTGGTTCTCGAATTGTTCCAGGCTTCCGACCTCGTTTTTTGTGCAAAGATTGGGCCTCTGCCTCGTGTCGCTCCAGGATTGTGCCTGTCCCTCCGAACCAAAAAGCCATCTGCTCCGTTGCATCTCGACCAACGGCCCCTGAATGTGACCTAGCCAGGCAGCCGGTTCACTCTAGTTGAGGAGCGCTATTACCACTCCAAGATGGTCAGGTCAATATAAGGCGGGCGTCCATTTCGTGTAATGGCCGAGCTAGCGCCCTAGGTATATTAGCTTTCCGAGAAATGGACCGACCATTTCCTCCGGTCTGGCCCAGGTCTCTTCGGCCGAGTCATGCGGGAGGGGACGACCGCCGTAGGCCGTGGCTCATCCACGGGCCCATGGGTGATATACCGGTGTCATCTCCACATAGACACACGATGACAAGGAACGTGCCTCCAGCGCCATGTGCTTGTTAAGCTCAGCTTGATATGACGGAGACGTGCGACGGTGGGCGTGTCTAACCCTCATTTCGTCTCTCCTTCGCGTCTCGGTCCAACGCCTTGTTTGAGCTATACATGCATACGTCTCCTCCTCTGAAGTAGGTCATGTGGATGAAGATGCCACGAAGGCAACATGCTGCAATCAAACATACTCGATGCCACATTCTCCGCTTGTCCTCTTGGCATAATCCAGGACCGGAGTGCAGCCCACCAACGTCGGATACGCGGTTTCTGACACCAAAGTGTTCGATGAGACGCCCAATGAACGAGGCCCAGCATACGAGTCGCAAAGCTACTCGCGACGGATCCTTAAAGGACTAGAAGTCTAGCTACCTATTGGGAGCAGCATTGGTCAACGACGAGGCTAACCTTATCAGGCTGTTTGTGAATCACATTGCGAGGAGAGGCAAAGTTTGGACATTTCTCATTAGTTCATACGTTCTATATAGAAGGTAAGGTAGTCAGAGCGAAACACGCCGCTACTTGCCCTGAAGGCCGCGTCCATGGAAGGCGCACCGGAGGGCCATGTTGCCATTAGAGCGCCACGCCGGGTATTCAGACAAAGGGTGCTTACACGCACGTCTGCAGGTGGGACAGAGTTTCCTATCCTATGCTTGACAGCATCGGCCCTTTCTTTTTTCAATCTTTTGGGATCACGTCCACTCGTCGTTCTTGGTCACCAAGAACTTGCTGGTACCGAACAAACGAGACCCATCATCCAACAAAACGTCCCCATACCAAGTTCCACTCGTGGCCACTGGCGCCTAAGCGACGGTGGCCTTCTCCTTGGGTAAAGGGGTGAAGCGCAGGTAAGGCTTGACGATGCGGACCTCCGGGAAGATCTCCTTGGCCTGCTCGGTCTTGATGGAAGGGTGGACGATGACGTCGTCGCCGGGGATCCAGTTGATGGGGGTCGTAATCTTGTGCTTGTCGCCGGTCTGGAGGGAGTCGACGATGCGGAGGACCTCGGCGGAGTTGCGGCCGGTGGAGGCCGGGTAGGAGAGGATGGTGCGGATGGTCTTCTTGGGGTCGATGATGAAGACGGAGCGGATGGTGAAGGCGATGCCCTTCTCGTCGACGTTTGTGGTGTCCTGGTAGTCGAGCATGTCGTAGAGGAGGGCGACCTTGCGCTCCTTGTCGGCGATGATGGGGAAGGCAACCTTGGAGCCAGTGACCTCGTCAATGTCCTTGATCCAGCCCTCGTGGCTGCCGAGGGTGTTGGCGGAGAGGCCGATGAGCTTGACGCCGCGCTTGGAGAATTCGGGCTCGAGCTTGGCGAAGGCGCCGAGCTCAGTGGTGCAGACGGGGGTGTAGTCCTCCGGGTGGGAGAAGAGAACGACCCAGCCGTCGCCGATGAAGTCGTGGAAGTCAATGGGGCCGGTGGTGGTGTCGGCCTTGAAGTTGGGGGCAACGGTGCCAAGGCGGAGGCTGTCGGGCACGACATTAGCATTGGTAGAGAGGTTGAGGATGCGGGCGGGCGCGCCGCCGACGACGGCGGGGTATCACGGCGCGGGGTTGGGTAGAGCTGGGATGGGCTGAAGACTTACGGAGCGGGGCGCTGGTCAGCCATTGTGTCTGTCTACTCTGTAGGTATGAGAAGAGATATGTGTGTATTTACGGCAGAAAGAGCAGAGGGTATAGGGTATAGCACAACAGAGATCAAAAGGAATAGGAGCGGGTAGAATGCCTGATCTTGGTGTGGGAGTCGAGGTGTAATATATAGCTCGAAGCCGCGCCCCAGGCACACCCTACCTTAGAGCAACGTACAAAGCCCGGCCGTACCTCTGTACCTTTCTCTGTTTCCCGTCTCCAAGGTACCTCGACCTCGATCTCCCGACATCCTCTCCTTGTCGCCTTGGACTCACCTTACCTGATAAGTATTATGCTTTGGCCTTCAAACCACCTTGAGCCTTCCATTCTGCTATGTTATTCACTGTGTCTTGTAACACTGCTAGGTGTCTCATTGCAGTTGACATGATGATCCCCAACTTGCTAAGCTCATGTAACTTATACGGTCCAGCTCCATCACGAGTTACAACCACCAACATGCCCAACGAACCGTCACATCACCAAGCATTAGTACTGGCAACCCGTAGAAAGCCACAGAATCCCTTCGGTAACCAAGAGCCCATGCCATCCATACCTTAGGCGACTTGCTCTGCGTGTCTCTTTCAAATCTGGCACGTTGTTCCCTCAACGAGCGGCAGCTCCAACGCTCCAACTGCCCCGCGTTGGAGGGGCTTTTTTCTTTTCACTTTTCCCGCAGGTGTCACTACCTTAGCAACTACCCCTCCAAGTCCGAAATCGGCTAGGCCCGATGGCGTGCTCGATTACATCATCCTTGGCTCAGGGCACATCATGGGGGTGATGGGTGAGGAATCACCTAGAGAAGACGCCTACTGGGCCATGAGAAACACCTTTACGGCGCTATCCGCAGAAGCTAACCCTCTAAGAAGTGCTCCAGCTCGGGCGGTTATGGGTGGGTGTTTCTTATCTGGGAATCAAGGGTGCAGTCCACTTTGCCCCTCACCTCACATTGTGATGCCGCAGACATTCTTCAGCACCTCAGCGTGTGACGACCGTGATATATCGAAAAGCAGCCAAGTATATCTCTTGTTCATGTTGGCTCTGGGTAGAAAATGATCTATTAGAAAACGTCTACTGACGATCAATGGCGCAATACAGTCAAGAGTTGCTCAACTTGACCTGTCCTTTTAGACCCCCACTGCTTTGTCACCACATCATCCCCGGGCATCGAACCATCACATCCCAGGAATCCTAGGTGCCACGGTATGAAAGCACACAAGCTCACCCATCCACCACCCCGGTAGCTCCTCGCACGCCATCGCCGACAACCGATTCCCGCGTCCCGCCACTTTGCCGACCTCCTCCGTCCCGCGCCGACTGCCGGCTGCCGATCCCCGGGCTCAAAATGAGGTCCAGTCTCTCGAGACGTCTGCCCATGCTTAACCTCTCTTGTTAGGGGAACCATGTTTCTTCCCTCGAGTATTATTCCTCCCGGCACCGTTTGGATTGTAAACTTGTCGTGGTCCCCCACTACATGCTTTGCTTTCCTGCCCTCGCAATGCCACCCGTGCTTGCGATGATGGCTTCGAACGTGGACCTTGGCATTCTGCCGGGTCACTGTCCCCGGAGCCGGCATTGATCCCTCCATCATTGGTCAAGAAATCATGAATGCCGAGTCGACTCCCCTGTTTACCCAGGACGGCTAGGTTGGTGTCGTCTGGCAGATGATGGAGCATCTCCAAGGTTGCTATACACCTCATTTTCGAACCCATCGTTGTGACAAGTGTCGTAACAGCGAGAGGAGCTAGCTTCCGTTAATTTTCTATGGTTGATGACCACCATAAATGACGTTGGTATGCTGTCTCGTCTGCCATTTGACTGCTCTCCAGTGAGAGCAGAACGCAATTTGGCCACATCGTCTCGGCGACTGCTGCGCCACTCTGTGGGACCAACACCGCTTGTACGCACCTGGACGTTGGATGCTCTGTATAAGAGGACTGACAAAGCGCAATAATTGACGCCAAGTGGTGTGGGCTGAACTCCATTCGTCAATGATTGATAGATAGAGCAACCCGCGCCGACCTCAGAAAGCAGATCTAATATCTGTCAGGATCCCAATCAGCCAAGCCCGCCGACAGAACATGGACCCAAGCTACGTAAAAGTTGAAACAAAGACTTTTCAACTATCAAACGGCTGTACTCTACTAGAGAGGGCGTCCCAGTGCGCGCCGGCAGCGGACTTGCGGTTGGCGGAAGGCGAGGGCCATCTGAGTCTTGTGGTGCGCAAGGGGGACGGGGTCATATCTACTCTTTCGGGCGCACTGAGGAAGGCAGATTGAGGGTTACAGGCACATCGCACATCACGGGAAACCAAAGAGGGCACTCAAGTGTATAGTACTGATGGCGTGTATTACTGATGCCTTTGAACCACTTTGTGCTAGAGCTATGTTCCTATCCAGTCGGGCTCGTGAAGCCTCGAAGGTTGTGTCATCCTTGAGGGCTCTAATCTCTCGGCGACACCCGCACTTCCTACAACTCCATTCATCTGGGAGGACTAGCCGGGGGAGTTGGGGGGTCGGTGTTGGGTGAAGGAGGATCGTTGTCGTTGCTGTTCGTCATTTTGACGTTTGTGTTATCAGTTGGGCTCATGTTGGATTTCGTGGAAGACGAAGAGGTAGTTGTTTTGTTGTATTGTTCTGTGATGATGTAGCTGTATGATGTGAAGGAAGATCGAGATAGGCTGTTCTGCTGTATTACTCAGTGATGAGGCAGGAATAGAGTCTTCGGAGGGTCAAGATTTCCCGACTTTATGTACTTTCCGGTATCATCTTCGTGAATCATCTGCGAGGGTCGCGTCGAGTAGTGAAACTGGTCAGAGTCGGATTCGAGCATGGTGAATACATCCTCAGTGCATGCTGTCATTTATCTCTTGAGAATCTGCAATCGATCTCGGCTGAATGGATCACTGAACAGATCACTGAACAGACAAAAAAAAAAAAAAACCTAAATCATACGTGCTTTGGCACGGTGAGGTGAGGGCCATAGGCAAACAAACTAGTGACGCCTCGAGTCGGCACCGCATTGGCTGTTATCAGTCATTGGTGGTATGTATGAATGGCGCAGCTGGCTCACATATCCAGGTGTATAAATCAGGTCGGCTTTGTACTCACTCCATCGCGGATGGCGGTTTTTCCTTCGCCGAGGAATGTACCACGCCGCTCGAGTTTCAACAATTGGGAATTTTCAACGGCTGCAACATATTGACCAAAGGCGTGTGTATTCTTTACTTCTCAAAGGACTGATGAAGAATAATATCATGTGGAACCAGTGTCAACCAGGGCGTTGAAATGTGTGCGTAAATATCATGTGCCAATATTAAGTATGTTCTAAGCGAATGAAGTAAGTTAAGTGTGGTATCTCGCTTGCGTTAAAAACACTGTCAAGAAAATCTACAGTTTCACCCGCCCACCGTTGAGTTCATCCCAGTCCCGCCCCGAAAAAGGCTCGTAGGTGTTGTTCTTCAGCCAGTACACCTCTCCAGCGTCGGTGCCGCCCGGCCTGACCCCCTGGGATCGGAGACCGTGCTTTTGCTGCTTGTTTGTCCCGGTCGTCTGCATAGCCTCAGGAGGCATGACTCGTAGGAAGATGGGTAAAGCATACTTGGGTAGTGACTGCTTCACATGCTGCGCAATACTTTTCAGCACGTCCTCGGACGGTTGGCCTTGGAGGACGACGGCGGCACACCCTGCGCGGCCGTCGTGATTTGGCAACTCGACGCCGTACACGTTCGCCTCCTGAACCAATGGATGTGATCCAACGGCTTCGCCGACCTCTTGTGTTGACACATTCTCACTCTTCCAGCGGAATGTGTCACCAATGCGGTCAGTGAAGTAGAGCCGTCCTTCGCTATCCCAGCGGACCACATCGCCCGTCCTGAACCAGGCGTCCCCTTTCTTGAAGACGCTCCGCAAGACCTTTGCCTTTGTTGCGTCAGGATTGCCGTAATAACCCTGGAAGCGACGGTCAAGGTCGTCAGGCGAGAGTCTGAACATAAGCTCTCCTGGCTCACCAGCCTTGGCAGGCCTGCACAAACCAGTTTTCCTGTCCCTCCACGGTTCTTCGTTGTCTGCATCCATCTCAGCGAGGGCGACATCAAGGCCCATGACAAGGCTGTAAAGTGTGCCATTTCGTCCAACAGCGCCCTTGGCGAAGTCGTTTCGGCTCAAATTCCAAGTTCCAAACGAGCCTTCGGTGGCAGCGTAGAACTCAGCTATGGTGTCGATGCCGAACCTCTCCTTGAATCTGTTCCAAACGTCCGGTCGCAGACCGTTGCCGAAAGCCACCCGCACATTGTGCTTCTTGTCGAGACTCTCGCCGGTTACGGGGTCGACTTGCGGGGGGGCTGCGAGCAGATATCTACAAGTCTCACCGACGTACTGGATGATGGTAGACTTGGACGAGCGAACTTCCTCCCAGAAAAGCTTGGTCGAGAATTTCCTTCCTATGCAGATTGTGCCACCCGCCTCGAGAGTGTTGCCGAAACCTAGCAGGGCCGCGGAGCTGTGATACAAAGGCATAGACTTGGTTTAAAATTAGTATGAGCTGCGTGACGGGCTGAGAGTTGACCTACAGTGTAAAAGACGTCTTTGGGAGAGTTGCTCGTGAGCCGGGAGGTGAAGACACCACCGACGATGCACTTCGCCCAGGATACGATGGCTGGCTTTGGCATGCCCGTTGTTCCCGATGTGTAGATCAGAATTGCCAGGTTCTGGTATTGGCTCTCGGATCGGTCAGAGTCGGGTGCACGCCTGGGCTTAATGGCGTCGATTTCTCTATGCAAACCCTCATCGAGCACCACGAACTGCACGGAATCCAGCTCTCTCCTCACATCTTCAGTGACGTTGGCGGCGACGTTGGGGTCAATGAGCATCAACTTTGTCTTCGCGGCCTTGGCACAGTGTGCTAGCGGTTTGCCTGTCAAGTTGTAGTTGATGAAGGCTGGCTTTGCGCCGATGGACCACAAGCCAAGCCACAAGAAAACGAAGACATCGGAGTTTTGGAAGTTGATAGCGACAATGTCCTTGGGTTTGACGCCGTGGCGTTCTCGCAACCAGGTGCCATATTTCAGGACTTGCTCGTAGGTCTCGCGGTAGGTGTATGTTTTGCCCTCGAAGATGATAAACGTGCGGTCGGCGGATGATTTGTTCAGCGCCGCCTGTTCGAGCACATAGAACTGGTTGAGCCGATCGGTTCGTTCGCGCCACAGGGCGGAAAGGGTTGCCGGCAGCGCACAGGAGAGCAGCTTTGTGTCGTACCACAAAGAAATACGAGCGTTGATGTACGAATAAGCTGCGGCTGCAGCCGGCAGGGCGAGTGCGAGCGGGACTGGACGGCGAGGAATTGAGTCAGCGCGATTGCCCCAGCTGTGTTTGCGCAGAGCGCTATGCCGAGGCATGCTGATGTAATGCCCGGTTGCGGCGCAGGAGTTTGGGGACGTTTTTTTTTCCCCCTGGTCGGGGGGCCTCTACCAGGGGCCAAGCAATCATGACGACAGGATGGGAGCCGTAGGAGAATATTCGGAGTACGTAGAGAGCTCACTTACCAGGCATTGTGACTTTGGCCGAAAGGCCAGTATGTGTGTTTGGGTAGAGGTTATTCGTAACACAGATTTACTGCCGTGATAGTGTTGGAACTGAGGTGAGCAGGGCGGCTGGCGGAGAGTGGACCAGATGTCTTGTTTGTATGTCTCTGCTGGCTCGGCGTGTGCGAACGGGAGTAAGTTGTGTCTGTAGCTGATGATGAAAGCTCCGAGGCTGTGCTCGTGCGTGCTGGGAGTCCCGCCGAGAAGGAATAGATAGGAGCAAAAGTAAGTAAACGAGGCGTCAAAGGTAAAGTAGAGATGGGCCAATTGTGCGAGGGTGTGGGTGATGGTAGGTATTTGTAACGGCCTGTCGAGGCTGTCAGAAGATAAGAAAGGGTTTTAAAAAGTCGAAAGCCTGTGTTGCAGTCGGCATTGGGATGTGTCGTCCCTGGTTTGAGGGACCCAGTCCGGGGGGGAAAGATGGGATAAAACCACCTGTCGGTCCTATCATGCACAACACGATACGACACGACACGACGCAACACTTTGCACTCCTCTGAGTCTGGCCAAACATCCGTACGAAGTAGTCGATGTGGTACTCCCAAAGGAGCAGTGACCTCAACATTCGGCTGTTGGGATGCGGGAGCCATGTACCCCTTCGATCAGGCGTAAATTGGCGACCAAATTGGCGGAACGATGGAGAACATCCTTCCATTCTGTGGGGCCCAAGACCAGGGTTGAGTGGCGGAGAAGTTCTTGGTTGACAATGAATCGATGATGGACAAGGTCCTAGCATGGTATTTCTCTCGACAAGCCGAGGAACATGACCAGCTTGACTGTCACATTTGCGCTTGTGTTGACATTGGTGCTTGCTCGTGGTTCTGCAGCTGCAAGCGCTTGTGGAACTGAATGATCGACTTTGGCCTCGGTGTAAGTCGATGGCGCCAGCTCCTATGCGATACTTTGCTTTGCGTGTGCTTGGCTGTCGCAGGCAATGGCTGGGTTGTAATTTGTGGGGATGGATCCAAGGACGGCATTGCTGGCCTTTCTCGGTGCGCCGTGCTATGCGAGTGCGGCATCATAGTACGGATACTTCGTAGCCATACTGAGGTCGTGGCAGTCTCGTGGAGGGACCAGTAGCCGCAGACCCGCTCATCAAAGGCAGCTCGCTGCTTTGCGTTGCGTCGCGTTTGTGTGCTGCTGCATCGCCAGGCTTGGCCTACCTGCCAGCCAAACTGTGCTAAACAAAGACTAAATCGAAGCTTGAGCCTCGGCATCTGTCGAAGCTCGTGCACCCTCGCGTCTGCACACTGCACCAGGACTCGTTTTGCGTAACCGATTCGGGAGGGGTATGCAGCAAACGCAGGCTAAACCACCGTCTCTGATGGGTGCTTCTTCAACGGCGAGTTGCGATTCGTCGACGAGAGAGCGGGGTTGTTCCTTGCATTCTATGTTCCTGCTTCTCAGTGCCAGACTCGGAGACTCCCCCAGATGCCTGCCCTGGTCCCCTGCCGCTGTCCGCATCCTTCGTCCAGACGACCCAGTTTGACGGGAGCGAACCTACCACTCGCTCTCTCTCTCTTTCTCTACACTAGGTGTAGGTGCATGCCGCCTTTCGACAGCTACGGACCGCTCGCAACAGATCGAATAGCACGTTTGTGTTCCCGATGAACTTTGCAGTGTCAACAGTTGCCGAGCTGCTATGCTTTGGTTCTGCGGCTCTTGACACAATTTGTTCCGCTGGCACTCGAGGAGAACGCCAAATGAGTGCAACTCCTGGCGGGCGTTTGCTTAGATCAGCTCACTTGAATGGCGGCCCGATACAACAGGGGTCCATCACGTGGTTCTCTTGTGAACCGTCCCTGGAACTGAAAATGCTGCCAGATCGGGCCTGTGTCGCTATACTGACTTGACTCGGCTCGAAGATCCATCTGAAAACCGGGAATGCATGCCGAGCTGCTAGACTTCGATGGCTCCCGCAGTGTGAAGGGATCGCCAGGCTCGCTTCGAACCCCAGAGTGCGCTCCCCTTCCTAAGAGGGTCACATTGTTCTTTCTTTTTGGTATGATCACGAGTGATTCGTCGAAACAGACGACAGCCATTGCGGCAGATTGGAGGGGCGCCTGTGAGGTCGCTTCCTCGGCTGATGGTCAGCTCACTCAATAACATTTTAAGGCAGAGGCATCGGCGACAACTATCGATGCCGGTCCCGCTTTTGCTTGATGGTGGAGAGCAGGAAAATCGGGCCACACACTCCTGAATTGGCGGGCTGTCGCTCATCTCCTGTCAGCGTTTTCCTGAGGGGGGAGGAGGGAGATGGCGCTGCGAGGCGCAGGCATCAATCGCACTCGCATCCGTCGGACGAATTGTGACAGATTCGGCCGAAGTGCAGGTAGAGAGTGGTGAATCAAACAACAGTGGGTCGAATGCTGGACGTGCCCATATGTTGCGACAATTGTGCACCTGGGAATGCTTTTGTTTGAGTCGCTGAGGAAGAGCCACGTACGGATAGATAGCATGTAAAGGTCCAAGGCGTCTTCTATTGATCGAATCGAGAAGCAGGCAAGGTAGCTAGTTGCGTGGTGGACAGAAGTCGGCTTCTTGCGATTCGATACCTCAGCTGCATACACCACGTGACTGCGCGCCCCAATTAAGGTTACCTACGCTGCGTGGCCACATGGCTCTTATCTTATCGGGAGCTCCCCTCCAGCGCGATATTGCTGAGTCAAGCATTTCTGGCCTGTCTTTACCCCTGGACGGAATACCACCTCCCATGATCACTGTGGCTTGCTTATTGCAGCTTGCATCGCTCAACTTCACGACCGCTGCGTAGCCTCAACTGAACATTGCCGTACACGGCAAAGGCTGATTCAATGCCGGTTCATTATGACGCAGGCAGCCCGGCAACTAGCGGCGCGAGCTTCACCTCCGATCAACCCACGGCCTCCACCGCTCCGCCGCAGCCCGAGTCCCGCAAGGCTCCCCCCCCCGAGAAGCCTTCCGATGCGCGCCGACGCTCTTTCGTCATCTCCGCCTTCTGGGCCATTGTCCTTCTCCTCGGCCTGCCCATTTGGTGGATGACGACGAGCATCTACCGCGCTAACCTACCCCTGAGCGGCATGGTTCAATGGGCTGATGGCAAGGTATGCGAATACTAATCCACGTCCTTACACGTTGAGGGAGGGTAAACCGCTGAGCACTTACATAGGCCTGCCGCCCCGTGTTCCCCCTCCGTATATTGGTGTGGGCAAACAAGCTCCAGGAGCAGGAAGCGCAGAACCTCCTTCGTCTAACTCAACATGCGCTCGACGACCTTAACGACTTTTCGGGTCATCATCTCCGTCTGCAGCTCGCGCCTCGAGATGGCCAAGCAATCACTCCCGAGGATGACTCCCAGGTCGCCCTGACCATTCGTCTCAGCCCCGGAGATTCTACCACGGTATCGCTCAATCCGCACTCCCCAATCCTCGACATCACCTATCCTCCGAATTCGATTCCGTCAGCGACCTCGTCCTCATCCGCGCTAGCTACGTACATTGCAAACGAGTTGCGTTCGACCTATGCCGAAGAACAAGCAATTATATCATATCTTCTGTCGGCAGCCTCGGGAGCTTCCGATGCGAGACCTCAGGGAATGTCACCAGAGGCAGCCGAGTCACTGGCCAAGCGGACCACCCGTTCTTTGCGATATTCACCAACATACCATTTGAGCTTCTCGCTCTTCACTAGCGGTTCAACTCCCAATACGTGGGACATTGAAGCAGCTATTCAAACATACATGAAGCCTATGCTCGACGTGCTCAGCCCCATTCATAACTTCACGATAGACACCCAGGTTCAACTGTACGCAACACCAGGCGCGCAGTCCCAAGTTTTGAACAAGGACGACCTTGCCTCCTTCATCAACGCGGCCGAATGGCCCCTTTCGCCATCCATTGGCGGTGCGCCGACGGTCAACTTCCTCCTCTTTGTCGGAAACCAAACAATCGGATTGGATTCGGGGTCCGAAACATCACAGTCCTGGTTGATCCCGCAGTGGGGGACTGTTTATCTCCTGTCGTTGCCATCCACGACGTCACATGTGCCGGCTGCTACGCTCAAGCAGCCCATGCTCACCTTTGCTGGGCACTTGCTGTCTCTTCTTGGCACTCCCCAGTCAGGTTCTCTTCCTCTACGGCTCTCGACTCTTACACGCATTCGATCAGCAGATCTGTTGCTGCGGGCATCTTCCACACTAGGATCTTTGGCGAGACTTTCACTTGCGTTGCCGTCCATCTCCATTCCCCGAAATGTCGCGGACGGTGTTGCCAAAACGATGCATCATCTGGAGCTCGCATGCGCCAGCCTGGGCGGACCCGAAGGACTGGAGCATGCCAGGATCGCTGAGGCCGAGGCAGAGCGAGCGTTTTTCGAGAAGAGCATGGTCGGACAGCTATACTTTCCCGATGAGCATAAGATTGCGGTCTATCTTCCGCTTCTGGGGCCGGTGGGAGTCCCCCTTGTAATGGGTCTGTTAAACGAGATCAAGGCATGGAGAAAGCGGAGACGCGAGAGAGCCGAGGCAGAAGCAAGAAAGAAGCTTTAGAATGTGATGAGCTGATTTAAGACATTGAGAGCATAGAGTTCCACGCCAACGGTACCGCATCCCATACGCTCGTGCCTGACTGTCGGAACTAACTACCCTGGGCGGCGGCAGCAATCAGTCTCGGGTGATTGATTAGCTCTGAAGGTTGTAAAGCTATGCCCAGTTCCCATGCAAGCTTCGCGATGCCGCTTAGCTTTTTCATCGGGTCAGCTGGGCTATGACGTAAAGGTTTCTATCGGTGGATTCTCATTACGGCCCCATCCTTGCTTCACTCCGTGCTTTGTAGGCCGATTGAATCACAGACGGAGTTGAATCTAGGTGGACTGGGTTGGCTTCAGCAATCCAGGTGAGTCCAGGTGAGTCTCGGTGAAGATGGACATAAGTGGGAGGACCGTGCTCGAGTAGATTACCTCATGATGGGTACCCGCAGCATCCCCGTCAGTTCCGATCTTAGCGGCAAGTGCAATCCCTGCGCCCTACGCCACCTCGAAGCTTGCTTTTTTCCATGGGAGGGGGCTTGTCCTCTGCTCAGCAGCGCGCTGACGTCGGACACAATCCTTTCTCCCTTGACACCCCCGTCGGCGTTTATCCTTTCAATACAAGGCTTGAGGACTCAGCTGTCATCGCGCATCAACGGGCGCTGGGACGCAATCACAAGCTCTGGCTCGTCTCGACTTGACCTGGATGGTCCGAACCTATTGACCTTTCTCAGCACAGCTTTCGCAAACACACCATTCCCGCTCGGCAAAGCCAACCATCGTCTCGCGCTCTCTCCCTTATCATCGTCGGCTCGAGCAATGTCTCCACTATGAAGAGCAAAAAATGCTTCCTGAACCGACGTTGAGCTTCACGCTCCCCAGCCTCCACGATGACACCGTCTTGGACTGCCGTCTGTATCATTGCCAGGCATTGAACCCCGCCGCATCAAATTCACCGCCATGGAGGCGACACGCCGCCGTTATCGCCCACCCCTATGCCCCCTTAGGCGGCTCCTATGACGATCCTATCGTCGATATTGTTGCCGCGACGCTGCTCCGACAGGGCTTCCTCGTGGGCACCTTTAATTTCAGGTAAGGATTGGCGAGTTGGTGAGCGTTGGGCGTCATGATGGCGAGCTTGTTCCGTCACTTACACGATGATTCTTGAACAGGGGTGCTTCTGGATCCGCAGGCCGTACGTCCTGGACGGCAAAACCAGAACGTAGCGACTACATGTCATTCATTGGCTTCATGGTCTATTACATGCACTTCCTCGATCCCTTCGGACCGTCTGTCGCCCGCTCGCCGACGACCACCCTCACGCCGACGCTCCCCGACGCTCAATCGAAGCAACCCTCGCACCATCCAGTCCTCCTCGTTGGCGGTTATTCA
The DNA here is from genome assembly GCF_001831195.1 of Colletotrichum orchidophilum. Taxonomy (NCBI): domain Eukaryota; kingdom Fungi; phylum Ascomycota; class Sordariomycetes; order Glomerellales; family Glomerellaceae; genus Colletotrichum; species Colletotrichum orchidophilum. The sequence continues at coordinate 783,463 of NW_019172957.1, forward strand.
TACGGGGCCATGGTGACGACGCAGATTCCACCGATGGCGCATATACTTGCACAGTTCAAGGTGCCTACAGCTGGTTCCGCAGCTGCTGACATCCGCCTTCGAGCGCAGCATCTGGCGGAGCAGCAGAATGTCATCCTGGCGAGCGCCAGAGCCACAAGCTCTACATCGCCGCGCAAGAAGTATCTTGGCATGCGGGTTGGGGGTGATGAGGATACCCAACGCAAGAGTCACGAAGCTCGGAGATCCATGTCGGAAACGAGGAGATCCTTCTCCATCGACGCCGAGGATAAGATTCGGCGAGGCGTCAACGATTTACTAGCGAAAACGAAACGACATCATCACAGGGGCGTGGCGGTACCCCAGGAAAAGTTGGCGACTATACCTTCGAACCATGAAGTCTCTGTAGTGGTGGAAGAGGTTCCTAATTTGACTCAAGTCCGGCCGGCATATCTCCTCGTGTCTCCGCTGCAAGGAGTCATTACCCATTTAGCAGCCATGTCGTTCCTCCACACGACACCTGGTCGAGGACTTTTTTCGCGGTCTGGAGGAAAACCAAGAGAGCAGGGAGCGCCGACTTTTACGGCTGACCAAAAGCAACAGAGTGAGAGCAAGTTGGTCGAAAATGATACCCTAGCATTGTACGGCGACAGGGACATTTTTGTCCCGGCGGCCAAATTGCGGGGATGGGTGGAGCGTCTAGAAGGTGTCAATGGGTCGCATTTCCATGGTGAGGAGATTTCATCGGCAGGGCATTTCTGGACAGAAGTGAATGTGGCTCAAGTGCTTCGAGATAAGGTCTCGGAATTCGCGGCGAAGTTACTGCAGGCGGCCGACGAAAGCAGGGCCACCAGTGACGGGCGGTAGCCGCATGTCTGAAGATATGACTCGTACGTTTCTTGACGGGACTGCACGAGGAAACCGACCACCGCCTAATCTAGCGAACGAATCGGACATGCATGAGAGAGCATACTACACGTGGGACGTTCTTAGAACGGGCTGGAATCAGCAACGGCAAGCCACTGATGAATAGAGATGTCAGACGGCGTGAAATCAAGAGAGCTTGAATGACGTTGACGTTGATGATGTCGAAAGGAAGTTTGTTGACCAAATTCCACCATCATAGCTCAGCAAGGCTTCGTCAAACTAAAGATACGACGCGATTGCAGCATCTACCGGTTCTCAGCAGCCCAAGTCTTTTGCTGAATCACGCCTGCCCTCTTATTCTCTCTTGCTGTGCTGATAACGAGAAACGTCCTGATATAACTCACGACACGCTCACCGCCAGTCACAAGCTTGCTGAGGCCTTCCGCAAGACCACAAAGGCAGTGCGGAAGCTCCAGATGAATACCTATTCGTACAAGCGATATTTTCTAATATGTGTATGTTTAAAACAATTAGTATACAAACTAACGATACAATTAGCCTCGCCGATCTTCTGTGGCACAATCTTTTTATCGGTGAGGTCAATCGTATTGTTAGTCTGCATATTGATTATACCGAAAGAGCGTCCATCAAGTACAGGGATCACCGAAGATAGTCCGTTCATACGATGAGGTAATCACCTGGAGCTTCTTCTACTGACTCCACGGCCTTGCAGATGGCCTCGGCACACTCGGCGACGTCGGGGGACAGTGGCGAGCTGTCTGTCATCCGAGAGTATACTCCAAAGAAGAGCAGTGAGCACAAGGCCGGACGGTATTGCAATGTTTTCCTTCGCGGGGATGGCGGCTTTGATGAGTTCAGCGTCTCTTTGGCAAAAAGCTTCTCATCGGTGAGGCCAATTGTATCATCAGTCGGCACATCAAATACGTCGGATTGTCAGGGACGCAAACAGTAAATGGTATGGAGCAAACGAGTCAGGGCCGCGCAGATCTGGTAAGGACAACGGAAAAGACTGGGTGAGAAACACCGGCTCTGGGCCTGTATCTTATTCCCGTATGGGATCGATCGGACTGGAGAGCGCTTACGTTTTTGAAAAGGGGAAAATGGAAAGAAGAAAAGGCACCATGAGACGTAAAGGTGGAGAAGAAAGCACAGAGTTCTGAATCATGAGGTCGGGTGAGCGTCTCAGCAAAAGCTCCGGGGTAAGATCGGGATTCGATCTGGCAGAATAATCACACGCCGAAACTACAATAATGCCATCAGACTTTGGAACACTCTGGGGTCTGGACACGTACATAGTGCGTAAATCAAACGGTAGCCGAAAGGTACCTATCGATATAGCAGGGGCGCCGTTGAGAGGGCACTGCGGATACTAGTTGAAGATTCCCCCTTTCTACCTAGTGCAGTGGGGATGAGAAACACATGGATTTGGGAGCGTATGAGTGGGCACTCGAAACGTGAAGTAATGGAGGTGTAGAGTGGTCGACTGGTAGGCAGTGATGCGCGGATGTATGCTTCGTAGTTCTAACTTGGACGCCTGGGATAGCAATTATGCCTTGCGCTCGCCTGATGGATCCGAGTGAATACATTGCCTATGCATCTTCCAGGCTGGTGAGGTCAACCAACGGGGCGGCCTGGGACCATCTCTTATGAGAGGTAAGGCAAGCAGCAGCGCGAGCTGAAGGAGGGGAGATGAGACGGACGGAGAGCTCACCGGGCGGCCTGTCCCGGATTTGTGGTAGCCCTGGGGCTTGGTACGTGTGCGGATAACATGACCGGTATTCAAAAGTCTATTTCGAGATGGAGGGAGACTCAGACAGTGAGCGGGCAATAACGGGATCCGGCTTTCGCTGGAGATACCGGCAAGGAGATCACGTCACAGCAGAAAGGGAGGAAATCGGAGGGAGATGGACTGTCAGGTGCGTCTTTGCGGTTCGGAATGCAACGGGTGAGAGGTGACTCTGGGGGATGAGATGTGAGTCTTTACAGGAAGCCCTACAACGAATAGCGAGAGAGGCATATTGTGAAATTGGGAGGAGACTGTGACAGACAGATAGACAGACACGTGAGAGGGCATGGCCGGCTTGTGGAGAAGAGTGCGGGCGAGGGTGTATCGCGGCACGGCGTGATTGGGTGGTAAGTTAATTGACGGTGCAGTGCTTGGTGGTGTTCTGCGGCCTGCCCCCGTTCACCCCTCTCCCCTCCCCCCAGGATCCCCAAATCCGGGGTGGGCCACTAAGCTGGAAGAGTCTGGAGAAGATGGTGGGGTGGGGCCGCCTAAAAGAGGTCACCTGGTCTGGCCTGAGCCGAGAAACCCAGCCAAACACAGACTTGCTTGCTGCCTCTCCTGGTTGTGCGTCTGTCGCTGCGTCTTGTTGCTGCGTCTGTGAGACTGGGCAGCTATATGCCATGGTCCATAGAAAATACAGAATACGGAGTAGCAGGCGTTGCATCCGGATGAGCCAATCGGTTGCCGCTGAATCGCCCATTACGTCTCTGCTCTGGGTGCTGTGACACGGGGACGCTGGCACGGGGACCCCTGAGGCGAGATACCCCCCGGGCCCCGCCTGCTCCTCTGCCTCAGGGCGGCACGGCGGGAGTCAGGACGGTCGGGTCAGCAACAATAAGTTATAACTGCACTGATGAACGACCGGGGTGGAGCTGCTTTTGTGGAGGCAATTTGTGGGTGGCTGTGTGGGGTCTGCAGCGACTGTCATCACCTTCCACTTTTTTCTCTTCTCCACGTTCCATCCCCGGCCACTGACGGCCGAACGTTGTCACTGCCATTTCTCTATCCAAACTTGACGTTGCCAAGTTTTGGCTTTTACCTAGAACCGCTCTTTTTCTTCACGACATCCTCCCTTGGCTATACTCCCTTTTGTTTTCAATCTCCCTCTGTCGCCCTTTTGCTCCTCCTCCTTCTCTCTCTGCCTCGCTCAGCCGCTGAGACGACCATCGAGTCCGTCGCTTCACCTTCGTACCCTTGGTTCCATCTTCCAACCACCACTCGCCGTCTGACCAACCATCTCGACCCGTTTGCGCCCGCCTGTTCCTCCTTACCCGTCTTGTCGTCGCCTGCTACCAAGGGTGGGTTACTCTCTGCTCCCTCGTCCGTCAACGCCTCTTCTACCCGCACCGAACACAACAACTATTTCGTCAGACCCGACAAGCCAAACACCCCCTCCTAACAGGTTGTCCGGTCATCTGCACTCCGCTTCCACACCTTTCCCTGCCTGCCTTGGCTTGTGTCACCCAAAGATTACCATCATCACCACCACCACACTACTACGGGAATCATCTGACAGCTGCAATGCCTACTTTTGCACTCTGTATCTAACCACCAAAACCAAAGCCCAATCTGCTGGCCTTTACGAGCTTTTTCCGGACGACGCCTGTCTGACTATTCAGTGCTCAAAGAAACTACATCTTCAGCACAACGACTCGACAGACACACGCGAACCGTCCGCCGCCTAAGTTCCCACCGTCTCCTACTCCGCAAAGTCCGACGCTACTTAAACCCTTCCAAGCCCGCCGCCGTCGCGACGACACACCGACGCGCGCATGCTCTGACCGCCCTCAACAACCCAACAACAGGAAAAAGCACATGTCAGGAGTCTGTTGCACAACCACGCTCCAAGGCTGTGATGCGACACGGACGGCACCAGGGCTGCCTCTCGTCCACCAGCTCCGCTTCCCGACTTTCCACCCAGCCCTACCCACGACGATCATTACTTTCTTACCAACTCCTCAATTGCCATCATGAACGACGTTTTTCTCAACTCTGTCCATCCACTGCCCGCAATTCGGCCCAAGTCCTCCTCGTCTGGCCCCCCAGCCTCGACCAAACCCGGCCGCGCTTCTTCCATTAAGAAACATCAACCACAGACGCCCCTAAGTGCAGCCTTTGATTCAATATCTCGGGCCATAAAAGGCGCCAATAATCTTGTCTTGTCTCTTCGCGATGGATTATCCGAGTTGGAACGGGAAAACAGGAGGAAAAAGGAGGAACGCAGGCTTGTACTCTCTATTCACATGAAAAACGTACGTTTACTTTGCCTCCGTGGCGGTCTCGTGCACGTTGTACCAGTATCAAACAGTACCGCTAACAGGGTGTCTTCTCACAGGCGGAAAGCAGGAAACAATGGCAGGAAGCCGCAGAAGAGCTCGACATTCTCGAGGAAAACGACCTGTGGAAGCTCAACCCATACTTAGGGGATTATAACCCCGCCCTGATTGAGGCGCGCCTCAAAGAACTCGACGATGCGCGGACGAACTGTGACACCCGTGCTATGATGCACCTCGTTCGAACCGCTCTATGCAGAGATCTCGGGGGTATGGGAAATGTCGATCTATACAGGCACTCCTACGTAGGCACCAAGAGCCTCATCGAACGATACGTCGACTCGGCCATGCAGACCATCGATGCCTTGGTAGAAAAGAGCCAGTTTTCATTGCCTGAAGGCATGGGCCAAAGAGACATCCTCGAGAGCGTCTTGTACGCCCGTCAGAGCTTTGGTCGAAGCGCATTGCTCTTGAGTGGAGGCGGGACACTGGGTATGTCCCATATTGGTGTGCTCAAGGCCCTCTTCGAAGTCAAACTGCTTCCACGCATCATATCAGGTGCCTCAGCAGGCTCCATTGTTTCGGCCGTTATTTGCACAAGGACCGACGAAGAGATTCCGCGGCTTATAAGGGAATTTCCATACGGTGATCTGGCTGTCTTCGATGCCGAGGAGAACCCCGACGGTGTCTTCGATCACATGCGGAGGCTACTGACTGAGGGAAGCTGGACCGATATAAAACATCTGAACCGTGTGATGCGTGGTTTGGTTGGAGATCTTACCTTCCAGGAAGCGTATAACCGCACTCGACGCGTCCTCAACATTTGTGTTTCAACCGAGTCCATGTACGAGCTACCGCGTCTCCTAAACTACATCACGGCACCCAATGTCATGATTTGGTCTGCCGTGGCTGCATCATGCTCCGTACCCCTGATCTTCAGCGCTGCGCCGCTGCTCGTCAAGGATCCCGATACCGGCGAATACATGCCCTGGAACCCGACACCGCAGCGATGGATTGACGGATCCGTGGACAACGATTTGCCCATGACCAGGCTTGCAGAGATGTTCAACGTAAATCACTTCATCGTCTCTCAGGTGAACCCTCACGTCACCCCGTTTCTGGCTCGTGATGACCAGCTGGACCCCGATGATTTTGCGGCACGTCAGTCCAGCTTGTCACCCAGCAAGCAAGAGCTTGACTGGGTCTACGCTCTGACGGCCCTCGCCAAAGACGAGGCGTTGCATCGGTTGCACTTCCTTGCCGAGATTGGTGTGTTTCCGAATCTGGTCACTAAGCTTAGGAGCATTCTCAGCCAAAAGTATTCCGGCGACATCAATATTCTCCCGGAAGTCAATGTCCATGATATTCCGAAAATCCTCAGCAACCCGAACCCCGACTTCATGCTGCGAGCTTGTCTGATGGGCGAACGCGCAGCTTGGCCGAAATTGAGCCGGATTCGCGATCGATGCGCCATCGAGCTTGCACTGGACAGGGCGGTCCATCGTTTGCGAGCTCGCGTCGTGTTCTCAGATAGTCAGGTTGACTTGAGGAGGCTCACCACCGGCATTGCTCTACCGCCGCCATGGCCCAAATCCATTGCGCTACCAAAACAGACGTCTTCGGTAGCTCCCGCTCTCACACTAGACACCGGAGTCGTGAAAAACCGGCAGCGTAGATGTTCTGGTAGTAGCGTGCAACTCATGGCGCATCACAGGCGTCTAATGGAGAATGTTCTCACAGATGAAGAGACGGAAGAGGAGGAACGGTTGGAGATGCGGGCAAGGCATGGCCATGGCAGCTCCTCGCTTGTCATTGTTCGCAAACCACGTCTGAAGAGGGCGGCAAAGAGCCATTACAATTTTTCGCTGGCTAGAGGACCAATGACGAGCCCGATAAATCCGGCACAACTGGAGGCCACTGAGTTTGACTTTGGGAAGCCTGTAACCCCACCGCTGCACCGCTCACGAAAGTCGGAAACCTCTCTGTTCCACACCAGGAAACCGAGTAGCCTTGATATGACCCCGGCGAAAGAAATCGAGTTGACGGCGCCGCCATCGAGGGGCGAGGCAACTTCGCACACAGATGAGATGGAGACATCAGACATTCACACTTCTGACGGGGATGTGGAGTCACACACAGAAGATACAATGTCCGACCCGGATCCTTACGAGGGGAACTGGCTGCACGGGCCTTCGAATGAGTTGGAAACGGACCCCAAGAACGACAAGGAGCTGCTCGAAGTCAGCAGCCGTGAACTGGTTCCTGTGGGCGACTCATTGGGAGGACTTTGGGATTGACTCGTAGACGGGAGGGTGAGCTCCTCGGACGAGGAAAAGAAGACGGAAAACGGCAAAGAAGCGCCCGAAGAATCGACCGAGGAAGACGATGTTCTCAGGTCCAATTGGATGAGCTGGGATTAGATCGATACTTGAACAATCAGTTGGGGCATGGTCGGATGTTGGGTGTGTTGGGTCTTACGGACGGTAGATGGATGGGCTGGGAGACACAATAGCATAACACGGAGTTTCACGCATCATGAGAATAGCATCAGAGCATGGTAGAGGTTATGGAGACCACAAAGAGTGGGAGCATTGTACAAGACGCAATTAGTAACAGCCTTTAACTTTGCCAAGATTGCTTCTGTGATGAGCCTTTCTTTGATGGTACGTTGTGTGCCTACTAGCTGAGCTTCTACTGTAAAATTGCATTTATCATAGAAGTTCATCGATGATGATGCACTTCCCTGGCCCAGTCATGGAGAAGCATTATAGAATCCTTGGGGCCTGGTTTCTCGCGTCAGATAATCCAGATTAGATGTTGGACCGGAGCCAGGCTGCCTATCCCGACAAAGCGCTGCCTTGCCTCATTCTTCCCCTGTGTTTCATCACTCATCAAGTCTACTTCTCGGTAGATTGTCCCGTAACAAGCCCCGTCTCGTCGTGATGCACAATAGCCTTGTGATCTGCCTCGCGATACCTAGGTTCATCCATGTCCAATTCATAAAGAGGAGGGAACGGCTCCACGTCCCTCCGCAACACATACTTCTTAGCATACCACGGCATCTTGGAAGCATAGTACCCGGCGTGGTCGCGGCTACGAACGTCAAAGACGCTGTCGAGCTCCTCGAGCATCAAGTTCTTGGTCTCGGGCAAGAAGAAGTAGGCGACGACGAAGCCGACGATGTTCCAGCAGGCGTACCACACGAACGCACCCGTGACGCCGAAGCTGGCAATCATCTGCGGCCAGGTGAAGCTGATGATAAAGTTGAAGCCCCACGTCACCGCGGTGGCGCTGCTCATGCCGATGTCGCGGATGTGCAAGGGGAAGGCTTCCGCGCTGTAGGTGAAGGGGACGGGACCCGCACCGGGGGAGTAGACTGCCGCAAAGAGGTAGATTCCTGTTGCCACGCAAGCGAGTCGTCCCGTACCCTCTGGGATGTAGAAGCTGAAGCCGGTGAAGAAGAGGCACAGGGACATTAGGGGGAAGGTTACCAGGAGGAGGTTGCGGCGGCCAAAGGTGTCGATTGTGTAAAAGGCTGGGAGGGCGAAGAGCCAGTTGATGAGGCCCATTCCCATGGAGGTCAAGAGGGCTGTACTACGGTCGAAGCCGCTTGTTTCAAAGATGTTGGTGGAGTAATACATCCTGTTGGTGAAGGTTAGTGACCCATGCTTTGGGTATTGATAGGTGGGATGTTTACTTACATGGCGTTGATTCCTTTTGAGGGGCAAATTTGACTTGTCAGCTCAATTCAAGAAGAATTCAACAGTCATTGCTGCTGGAGGAGAAGATGCCTGAGGTTTACCGCAAAATTGTTGCATAATCATGGTGAAATACGAGGACAACGCGGCGCGTCTGTTTCTTCGAACTGTGAAGAAATCCTTCCAATTGCGACCGCCCCGGGCTTTCGTTTCGATTTCCAAGAGCTTGTGGGCGTAGTACATGTCCCTGGCTGCCTGGATTGGGTGGTGTCGCAGCCGGAGGGTCGATCGGAAAGCCTGTTGGTATTTGCCCTTTTCCATGTACCACCGCGGACTCTCGGGGCAGAAGTAAACCTGGTCGCCGAATTAGCAGCCGTCTCAGCAAGACTTCTCGTTGCCAGGAGAGATGGAAGACAGGAGATATAGCGAAAACAGTGGGGAAAAGGGAAGAACACAATGGACATGGCGGAGGGAACGATATCAAATGAGAAAGTAGTAAAAGAAAACAAACGTGTTCCTACCTGTACCATGACAATTAGAGGCGGCACGGATGTACTAGCAAGCATCCATCGCCACTGAGTGTTTTCTCCCAGAAAATCCGTGTTGGCGAAGGCGACGGATACAATGAAACCCAGCGCGATACCGAAGGCTGTCCACATCTGGATGAATACGCAAGTCAGTTTCACAACTACACGCCGAATTCGGATCCATCAAGGCCCCTTCTTACCTGCCACATCATTGTCAAAGCACCACGGATGGTCTTGGGTGTACTCTCAGCCGAGTACACGGGCGTCGTGCTGCTTTTCGCGCCGACTGCGAAGCCCAAGAAGAAGCGTGCTATGAGGAGATTGTACCAACTACATCAAAGGGTTGTCAGCGGATCGTGTGCACGATGGGGAGTCGTGGTGGGAGCGTGTTCCCTAACCTGTCTGCGGCAGCCATCCAGAAGCCGGTGACGACGGACATGAAGCACGAGATGAAGATTGTCCCGCGGCGGCCTGTATACTTGTTCAAGATGGGGGAGCTCCAGCAGCCGACGAGGGCGGAGCAGAGGTACGGGGCGCCGTTGACGAGCCCTTGCATTGTAGGGTCGTCTTGGAGGCCAAACGTCTCATAGTAGAACTCCTACATCATTGTTAGAGCCTGACCGCATGCATTGTCATGTTTGGTTGGAGAAGGGGGACGTACCTGGGCGCCGTTGACGGCGGTCTGATCCATGCCCTGAACTGCAAACGACAATACATCAGCATTTTCACACAAAACTACCAGGCCAGAGAGGCTCTCATACCAATGGCCGATCCCGCACATAGCGCGCACAAGAAGTAGAGTGACACAGGCTGATGCCAACGATGGGTGACTTCTTTCCGGAGAACCGCCTTCTCTTCCTCCACGAGGGCGGCGATGGACTCGAACCCGTCGGGTCGGTTAATCACCTGCGCGACCAGAGCGCCTTTACGGAAGACTTCGCGGTGTTCCTGCAAGCCCTTTGCCTCGGTGAAGCTGTCGGCGTCTTTGAGAATCTCATCGTGCGTGAGCCCGACGAGCGGGTTGCGGAGGAGGGCGGCGGTCGAGGCGTGGGCCCCGGCAGCCGCGCCCGCGTTCTTGTTGTCGTTGGATCCGTTGCCGCCGTCACTGCCCGAGGTTCGGGAGTCGGTGTGTGTCTCAGGGAGGGGGGGAGCCTCCGTGTCTGCCTTGGGAGGAGGCATTTTCGTGATGTGCCCGAGAGGGGGCCCGTGGATGTGCTTATGTGTGGTATGTAGATATTGGTACTCTGAGATTATGATGACTTAGGTGGATGACATGGACGGAAGAACAGAAAATCTGGGGAGAAAGATGGGCCCCTTTGACATTTGAAGAGCTTAAATAGTCTTGAGAAGTCAGCTTTCTATTGTAAGCGAGACAAGACTTCCCAGTGGGCCTGTGGAGGATTCAAGAAAGAGGGGGGAACTTTGTCCCAGGCCTCATGATGGCATAGCCTTTATCCAACGAGCCAATGTCCGGGCATACTGGACATGGAGGAGTGGCACGTACGAGACAAAATATGGGGAATAGAGGCTCGGCCACGAGGCGGGCTGCGTATCCCAAGAGGTGTTCAGTGGGGAACGACGCGCCGTCTGGTGTGACCGAGAGAGCGACATTGGTGGTACACTTTGACCATAAAGGTTGCTAGTAAGGTAGGCCGTGGGGGTGAGCCGTCTGTGAACACAGAAGTTGGACGTTTGTGTTCCTCCTCGGGTCCGTAGAAGTAGGCAGCGGCTTCTTGCTCATCAGGTATTTGTGCCGCTTCAATTGGAGGCAAGCTAAACTATCAGAGACGTCAAAAAAATTGCCGCGGCTAGGATTTTGACATTGTATCCGAGATCATGGCCAATCTTGTTCACAGTTTTCGAACCCAAGAGGTGTGAGTGATGGTGGACGTTGGGAAGGGGGGCGAACCTAGAGCGCTTGATGCCATTCGGGGTAGTATTGAGTAGCACATGAATGCCTCTGGCCGATTGAGACATGACTGAACATGATTCGACTTGACAGGAGGAGGGGATGTCAGCCGTGTCATAGGTAGCACGTCGACCCGCGCTCTTTGTTGGTAAGCCTCCAAGATAAAAGCCGAATAGAGACATATGGGTGATTGTCGGATGACGATCGGCGATGCAGCCAAGCGGCCGTCATCCTCGGCAGCGGGGACTCCGACTGTAGGCCGCTGCAAGGCGGGGGGGAAATGAGGGCGTGTCTTGGGACTGAAATCGGCCGGTGCCAACTCGGCGTGCGGCGCGGCACTCGTCACACCCACGGCATGGCGGACAGGGATCAGAAGTTTTCTACCCGTTTGCCTCACATTGAATGTCCGTTTTGGCCTTCCTGGGCCCTGAACTTTTGGAAAAGAGAGGAAAAGCGACCCTTGGTCAACTTATGACTTCATGCCAAGCCTTTGCTGGAGTCTGGTCCGAATCCTCCACAACGGTACCTAGCAGATAATGACACGGAGCGTGATTGCTTCTCTTGATTTGACAGTGTTGCGCACCTCATCGACATTGAAAGGAGGCAATACAGGTAATACTGGCCGTTATCCGAAATAGTATGGGACGACCCTTGATCGTTTCGTGCAGTGCCCTCAGTCCTTGCCGACATGCGTTTTGCCCTTAGTTGCTGTTGACGACTGATTACCTAGACCAAGTGAGTGGAGCTGACTAAGACTTCTGAGTCCTTGTTAAATTCCTTTCCAATGATATTGGGGTAACATGATGGAGAGGAAGAGCTGTTTATTAGTGTATATCTAGGCCCGGCTCTCCCCATTCTCTATCGGCCAACCGCTCGTGTTCACCAGTAGCCACTGATGTAATCTAATCTGGGCGAAGAATAATCTACCGGCCCTGATTATATATGCTTCATGCTTCTCATGTAAGCGTAGTCCGACCCATCGCTTCAGTCCACGTCGTCGGCATTGGTCTCCGCCTCATGTGCAGCAGGACCCATCTTCTTCCTAGCCTCCTCAAGAGCCTTGGCCTCGTCGTGGGACTCGACGTCGTCCTTGGTAGGCGGCGGCAGATCACCAGCCTTGATTCCCTCGGCACCGGCCTTGAGTGTGCCGTCTTCGTTCACATCACTTTTGAGGTGGATCGTGAAGAGGACGACGAGGTAGACGTCGCCAGTGGTCTTGTTCCGCAGAACGTATCTAAGCGTATGTGAGCGCTTAGGCTCCCCCTCCCTACTGCTGGTAAGAATGAAATAAAGGAAAGAAACATCCACGCTGAAAAGCCACTTGGGGTTTTCGTGTTGCTGTATATTGTTGTCCCCCAAGTCAATAGCACAAGTCAAAAGTGACGGCCATGGCGCGAGAAATAACAAATCAACGGAACAGTCGACTCGCAGAGAAGCAAAACAGATTTGGCACTAGACAAGGGAGGGTTAGAAACTCACCGAAGGCCTTGCCCGTCCCAGTACTTCATGATGGCGAGCTGGAAGCCAGGCAAGCGCAACGCCAGGTTGGCAAAGTCGAGATAGGGGTTGAAGAAGTCCAAGCCGTACGTCTTGCCGTACTCGAACAGCCATTTATCCTTGCTGTCCTTGCGGAGCGCCCACTTCATGCGCTCCTTGGCTGTGGCCGGCGCGCCGACCTTCTCTCTCGCTTCGAGACCAGCCTCGTCACCCCCCTCCTCGAACCACAGACCGCCCTTCTCTTCATCGTGGGCGCCGGGACCCACTTGAATGATGTTGAAGGAGCTCAGCGCGGGGCCGTAGAGATGCGGGACGTCGGCATAGGCGTCGCCGTCCAAGCCGGGATCGATCCACCACTTCACGATGTTTAGCGCCGTGTTGAAGCCCGGCGGAAGGCGATCACGGATGGGGTGGTCAAAGTCATTGCCGAACTGCAGGTCCTCGGCCGATATGCCGTCTGCCGAGGAGGCGTCCGCGGGCTTTTTGGGAGTGAAGCGAAAGGAGATGCTGTACTGGTCGTTGTTGGTGGCGTGGGGTTCCGTGGAGAAGTAGGGTGAGGTAGAGGGCGAGTTGCGAGGGAGGCCGGCGTAGTTTTGTATCCGGACGTTGAGTTCCACGTCGGCGAGGGCGCTGGTGATCTTTGTGGGATGGGACTGGTTGACAGGGACTTCTACCTGAGAGTCCAGGTCGTAGCCTGGACCGGCAGTGACACGGAGGATGTATTTCTCAGCCATGGTGAGGTCTACTGTGTAGTGTATGTGCCTGGCAGATCTTTCAGGTGTGTGTGAGCTGTGGGAAAGAGAGTCAGTCGGTGATGAGCGTTGAAGGATAACCAATCTCGCCCGCCAAGAAATTGGTCGATAGTGAATGTAGATGATGTGAAAAACAGACTGAACTTGAAGGCACAGACTGCTTGAAGATGAGAAGAGGTTGTCGTCTGAGTGTGGTAAGGGCAGTGAAAGAGGCTTAACAGACTGACATGGGAGGAGCCGCCTAAGAAGTGCCAAGACGGGTGGGGAGGGACTCGAATGCGATGTACTTCCGTTAAGGCTGAGGAAAAATTGGGGAGGAAGGGGGAGCAATGACGTTGAGATGAGAGACTAGAGCATTGGATGGCGCCTCCCTCCCTCGCCTTCTTGCATCACTTACCTCAGCTTGTTACTTGTGGGAGAGATTTCGATTAGCACGTGAAACACTTTGGAAAGCGCTGTTTGGAATTCCCGTTTTCCAACTTGTTCGATGTCGATCAACAATAGAAGATGCAAGCAAGTGGAAAAGTTTCATCATGACTTATGCTTGCATGAATGAAGACACATTTGTTAATTCAATCAACGGGGTATATAAATCGGATACTACGATTTAGTGAAATGCGTCTACTCCCTCACTCTTCTTTCCATTTATTTGACAACAACTACAGACCATGAACGCAATGCCATCTATCCATTTATTGCAGGTAGACCAGGAGGGCTTCGCTGGCCGCGACGCTGAAAGTCGCCTGCCCACCCGAGACCATCGTCGTCTCAAAGGTCTCTGTGCCCCCAATTGTGCATGTGCCGTCATTGAAGTACTGCTGTCCAAAGGATGCCTTGCTGCCGCGATCTTGCCTCGCCAGCGCGCTGGCCGCAGTCACACGCTTGCTCTGAACGCGGGCCGCAGTCAGCCCGCTGAGCACAAATGACTCGGGATCCCTGGTCCCCGTGCCGTTGTAGTAGTTGGAGTTGTACAGTAAGGCGCGCAGTGGTGCGCCGGCGGCATCGTAGGTGACGTAGGCGGCGAACGCGGATTTCCCGTCGTCGAGGGCTGCTACGTGCTGGGCGCTAGCCATGAACGCCGTTGCTGCGTAAGCTCCGACGTACGGGTTGCCCATGGAGTAGCGGCCGAAGAAGGAGTAGGGGTTGTTGCCAATTGTGCCGTGGTGGAAATAGGCCCTGCTGACTTTGGACGTTGCAGCGCGTACTGCGTAGTCCATAACCCAGAGAGCCGCCCCGAAAGTTGGGGATACGCTGAATGCGCCGCCTCCCGAGACTTTGTTTCCTCTTCGTCAGCAAGGGGCTGCTAGCGCAGAAGAGTCTTTATACTTACCAGAGTTTGTCTCTCCAAAGACATACGGCTTGTTGACTGCAAGGGCACTGGCAATGTCTTTGTCGAACCTGATCATATCAGCCTAGAAGTTTGCCAGGAGGGGTTGGGGCCAACTCACAAATGGATATTGCTTGCGATATTCGCATGGGACATCAAACCTGTCACCGACCCTCCGGGATAGTTGTGGTGTGCGTACGTCTGAACATACTCTCTGACCGTCGCATTACCGCTTGCGATCAGCTCCTCGGCTCCCCACTCGGGAGGATGAGAGTTGGAGTTGCCGGCCTGGATGATCTGCTTCTTGCCGATGGCATTGCCGACGATAATATCCCATTGATTTTGGGACGCAGCATCCCGGGCGGGATTCCATCCTCCCGCGGCGATGGGTTGCACACCCGACCAATCTGAAAATCCACCGTCAGTTTGGCAACAAGAAAGGATTGAAGTTTCCACTTACACTCGGGCTCGTTCCCAAGCTCAATGGCAAAGAGGTTGCCCATCTCCTGCACGGCAACTTTGGCCGCCGCAATGGTGTTATTAATGTTGTTCTTCCCCCTGTTCAGACCGAGGGTGACATTGCCGGCGTAGGTCGCAGCCAGCTTCATAAAGTTGGGTCCAAAGGTCAGCGACGCGGGTGCGTCGGCGGCATTGGCGACCGAGTAGACCACGTACGCTGACGTCGCCGCATCGTAAGTCGCCCTGTCTTGCGTGGTGCCGCCGATGCGGATCGGGGGCCAGGTGCCTGTCAAAGCCTTGAGGTTGGCGAGGCACTGGTTCGTTGCCGTTACATTTTTGAAGTACGCCGGGAAGGCAAAGAACTCGAAGCTTCCAAGACGGTTAGTAAAACATGGGTGTGTAAGGCCTTTGGGAAACCTCCAGGGAAACTCACGATAGACCGACTGGGGCTGCTTCGAGAGGGGCATACGACAGACCACCCGTGTTCACCTTGGCGGGCACACTGTAGGTGACGGTCGCAGCTGCATGAGCTGCTGCCACGAGGCAAGCCAATTTGGAACCTAAGAAGAACATGGTTTACAAGTTGGAACCATCGGAGGAGAGGTTGACAGGATTTGATCAACTCTCGTCCTCACGGTCTTCTCTGCCTGGGTACTTATTTAACAAGCTCGAAGTCTGTCCAAATTGGCTTCCTCATCATAAGCATCGAACTCGGCACCGGGAAAGCCGAAAGGCACCACCTTTGACCCATATTGCAAATCCATGAGCGATAATTCCCCTTCCATAAATGAGAACTTTAAGTGTGGCCGTCAAACTACGCCAGATCGTGCGCTGCGTCTATGTCAGGCTGGTCAGCTGCTGGCCCCGGTACGGCAGACTGCAGGACTGTTCACCGTAGAAATTCGTCAAACATCTGCGCCGTAATGTGAAGTTGAGAGCCTGAGAGAAGGCCCTTATTGGCAAACTCCTTAGCGAGACAATGGGAGCACGGGCTAGCGCAAACCCGAGCTTGACGAGTTTCTACGGCAGGTCAAAACGCTGTTTCTAAATATGATAGCGGTAGGTTTAGTATGATCAGTCGTGAATTCCTTTGTCGCAATTCATTCAAGAACTCTGATTGCGTAAGATTGTCAGGGGCTGGTGGCTGAGCCATCGGCGAAGACACGGTTTGGAACATCATGGGTAAAGTGAGAGCGGCACAGAGCTTTCTCCGCAGGTAGAGATACGTAAGGTAGAGAGACACACACAAGTCAATTCCACAGATTTGACCATAAGTTTGCATGGACTTAGCTGAGTACTATTTATCTCAGCATTTAATATATTAATTTCCAGCGGCTAGTGCATATTCCAGTATATAATGCCTAATTTCATATATACAAGTACTCGCCAATCACTGCAGGGGCCTAGATAGCGCCTGTTTCAGCGCCTACTCAGCGCTTACCGTAGCTGCTATTAGTACTTCCAGGATGTTGAGAGCCCGGCTATTTTGACTGTGTGCCACTGCTAGAAAATCCCTGCCAGCCGCATAGGTAGCCGGCCTCTTAACAAAGTCCTCGTTTTCAATAAAACAAAAATGGAAGGGATGCTTATACCTCCCATTTGCTCATACGGATTTGTCCTCGTCGGCCCTGAAGGCCGCGGTACCCCGGCCCTTGCATAAGCTTTTCTGCGCCTTAGCTTTCCTAGGTTCCGCCTTGTAGATATTACGAAGGTTTTTTTATCTCCTGAAGAGCTATCCAGTTCATGACAGCGAGCCTTTCCGTTATCTGCGCTTCAACTGTGGAACCGAGTTAGGAGCCAGTAGCTCATTGGAAACCACCGATTGTCAAGTCATGAACAACGTCCACAAGACAAGTAAGCAAGGCCGATGAAACTGTCGCTCTGTTGTGGTTGCAAACTTGTAAGCTTTCCCCGCATCGGGCCTATATATAGTGTTAACGATGCTCCTACTCCCTCCGCGTGATCCCTTGTGGAGGCTACATCGATGCTTTGGGGGATTGGCATCTGCCGAAAAGGGAAGGCTGCAACATCTGCAGCTAGCTCTACTTAGCCATCAGATGGCATTCGGGAGCTCCGTTTGACTGTCACCTTCCGATGAACTTCTACTATGGGCCGCATCAATATTACTGGTCGTCGGCTGTTAACCCTGTCGAGGTTATGACTTAACTGTGACCATCGTCTTCGTTCTGGGTTTTTTGGGTGTAGGAGAGGCAGGAACGGATGGGCGATAAACAGCTCTACTATCGGAATCTTTATATTATTGGACAGTGGTTTTGAGGTGATGGTTCTTCGTCACGTGCAACAGCAAACGAGCGATTTGACGCGGAACATGTGTGCCTAAAAGCTCACGCTGTAGCGAATGGAGTTTGAATGGTAGTTGTAGAAAGAAACAAAGTGGCCTTTTAGGCTATGATTGTGGGAGCGCTTTCTATCACCAGTTGGGTTGAACGGGAGACTCGGATCACTCGCACCCTCTCCCCATTTCAGACAACTCAGCACGTCAAAGCTGCACCTCCAGGAGCTTTGTAGTCAGTAGGTACAGGGTAGTAGATATTAACAACCAAGCCGGGGTCGTTGGGACTGTAAGCGCCTGGAAAAGACACGAGGTTCGGCTTGTACGTGCCCGTGCCGCCCGTGACCCGGACCTGAGCGCAAGAGATATATAGCTGGGCACCCCCGACACTGCTGGCGCTATGCAGAGCGATATGTTCGACACGGAGGAAGTATTCGCCGTTCTCGATGCACTTTGGGATCTGTACGTTGATGGCTGTCTTGCCTTTGAGGCCCACATTCCGGTTAGGGACCACCCTTCTTCTCAAGAGTGGAGAGAGAGAGAGAGAGGATTCATACCATTCGTCGGCCACGTTAAGCCGCTGGAAGTGACTGTGGGGCCGTCACTGTAGATTTTGAACCAGTTCTTGCCGGAGCCGTCCCAGTTGATGATGCTTGTTCCGGATGGCGCCTTGGCCATGTAGAAGTTGATGGGCCCGGGATGGGAAATGGATGCTTTGGCGTTGTACCCTGTTTATCGAGTGTTAGTCTAGATATGTGTAATGCTGGGAAGAAGGCCTGAACGAACCGATGGTTGACCCGGCTGTGACATCAAGGATCGTGGCTCCCTCATTGCCAGGCGCGAGCTGGTAGCATGTCATCTGTGAGCTGGTTACATCTGTGACAGGTCCGTTGGACTGGAAGTTTGTCGTCTTGCGAACGACTTCCCAGTCGTTGGTGGTCCTGCCATTGTAGGTGACGGAAGGGAAGACGTCTACGAAGCTATTAGTTCTGATTCAAGGTTTGATGTCAGGCTGGGCTCTAATCTACGCACAGTGAGCCGAGACAACAGACACCAGTATCAGAATAACCGCATAAATCTTCATTGTGAGATTGAGGCTTGATATTTGACTCAGAGATATGGCTGGTAACTGTTGCTAGTTCTCAGCTGTAGGTGACAGGACTATTGGAACGGGTATAAAGAAGTTGTCCTCAAAAGCAGAACGAAGAACACCCGGGCGATGAAGTCTTATACACGAAGGATTGGCCAAAATATTGTAGGTGATGAGCAGCTAGAGAGAAGTCATCTGCTAATCCTGTTGGGAGAAGTAATCATAGTCTTTCGACGCAATGGTTTATTGAAGTTGACATACCGTTGACAGAACAGCCGGCGGTTAAAGTCACTCGACCAGTGAGGAGCATCTTCTATATCACCACGCATCTCGGCATATATAAAACTGGCCTCGTTCCATGGTTCGATTCAACTCCAGGTCACCTGTGATGCGTGTTTGAGGTGTTCACGAGTTCAGGGAGGAGGGGTCATGAAGCCTGTCATGGAGGGGCTGCCCATGCCATCGTCAGAACTGCCGACGCACGAACGGAGGACGACACTTGGAAGACATGCATCCTTCCTCTTTGGCCAGTGTCCCAACGTCATCTCGACATGATCGATATGAATGTTTGGCTTCAATAAAACCAAGCCCAGCCGTCGGTGGGTCGTCTACGTCGTTGGCACATCAATGACCGGTCGGAGTTGCTTGAATCCAAGCGAGACATTGCTGGAAGTACCTCTCGACCTTTTAAGACGGCCTACGGTCGAATTTGCTCTTTCTGCAAGTAGCTCGGATTGTAGCAAAAGTATGCGGCCTTCCTGGGCGCAACTTCTCTCCATCTCGTCCAGCGCAGATGAGGAACCTGAGACAGAACCGAACATTGCAGAGGGCGAGCTCTATGACATCGGCACACCGATAATGGTAGCAGAGCAGGAGGTTGAGTAGCAGGTATTCGATCTTCGACGTCAACTGCGCCGTCTCGCAAAGGGCTCATCGTCGAGGTCGGGGATGGGCTTGTACGTGTGTATACAGTTTGGGACGGTGCAGCCGGGGGCCGGATGCTGTTCCAAGGCTAATTGTACGGCTTTGGGATACACGTCGACGAGCTTCTGGGTCTCGGGGGGCAACAGCTCCAGCCATTCCTTATGGCTGTGCTGTTTAGATGTCTCAAGATAGTAATTCATGGAATCGGGGCCCGAAGTGTGATATTTGTCAACAGGAGGGAGACCCCTCAAGGTCTTATCTAGTGTGGCCGTAGTGGTAGACAGTTGTCCGAAGCAATTAGACCGGAGGGATCGGCCGGGATCTGAGGCACCGGCGCTTTATTTGGGCGAGAGGCAACATCGCAGTGCTGCACGACGGGAAAGCCCAGGCAGGATGTCATCGAAAGAGAAGCTGCCCCCGTCGAGATCCGCCGCGCCATTTAAAAGGGGTAGGACATCATCGGGCAATGCAGCCAGGTCCTGGCACGCGGGTAGCGTGCCCAAGGGGCTGTAGTCAACGCATGATACGGCTCCAGCCTTGGAGCAAGAGCTACAGATGGCGCTGCCAGACTATTCTAGACAACGTAGCTTGTGAGCGTAGAACCGGTCGCAGCTCTGGCGTGTTTGACGTTCCCGACCAAGCATGTTGGTCAGGCCACGTTTTTTGCCTTGGGTGTGTGAAAGCGCTGAGCTGAGTCCTGTGTAGACCGGATGTAGGAGTGGCTTGCCCAGGCACGTACGTAAGAGGTGTAGATGAAGGCACCACGACAGTGGTTGGGCGTGGCGTGGCTTTCAAGCCGTAGGCTACCTGTCTTTGAGAGATGCTTGGCGGTTCGATGCGGATATGGAACGGTGATGATCAGGCATGTGGCGTGGAGAGTGTGCATGTCTTGCTGTCTCGTCGAGGACCGCGGGGGAGGAGTCGAGGACCCTTTGATGGAGCTGAGGTACCTTTTGAAAGTAACTTTTAGCGACGGCTTGCGGCGGTGGGCCAATCGCAAGCCGGGAGACCGAGAGTCCACTTCGGGGCCGGCTCGCCGGATGAGCCGATGCTTGACGGATCGACTCCACCGGGGTGCTAGGGAAGCGTAGCGCCCGCCCAGTCAGCACGCTAATTTCCTGTTCAGCCTTTTTTTTCGATGGAAACGAGAGCTCATTTCCCGCACAGCTGGCCTCTGCCCAGTGCCAACGCCAGTGCCAGTGCCAGTGCCAGTGCCAGTGCCAGTGCCCAACTACATAGTAGACTCAGGCTTGCCAGGGACAGAACGGGTCTCGTACAGCACTGAGCAGGACAGGCCGTCGATTTCCTGTCGAGGTTCTGCGAATCGGCTGGGTTCTGACCGTTCGGTCTCCAGGCTCCCCCCCGTTCTCCATAGTGGCCCCCCAAGCTTGAGCACAGACGGCGCTGTCGCATTTGATTCCCAAGGTGCCATCTGAGCCCATCTTTCTTTGACGCGAATGACACGTCTGAACTCTTGCGGGACCCCTGCACGTCGTCATCATTCAGACGAAACTCCCAACGGCAGGGAAGCCTGCCCTTCTTGTGTTATTGACTTGTTCCCCTGTCACTTTGTCATCAGGGAATCAAGGATTGTGTGGTTTGGTTGAAGAACCGGCAGGCACAGCAGCGGATTGCCAGTTGGAACCACACGCGTGGGATCCTCCGACTCGCCTCGACTCGCCTCGGTTCAATACAATATTTACGAACGAAAAGAAGCGACTTTTGTTTGGCCCTCCCATGACCCAGCCTGCCTGCCCTGCATTCATCCTGGCCGTCTTTGTCTGGCACAGCTAGTTGTCCGGGGTCTCTCCAATCGCTTTCCCTATTCTTACTTACTTACCGTACGTTTACTCAGTAGCGAATTACTGCATATGGGGAAAATCTGCCGGTCCCTTCCGAACGAGAGCAAACATTCTCGCCCTCCTCGAACCCTTCTCCATTTCCAATTTCCACCACGGGTACGGAGTGCAGCATCGTCAGCATGCATACACCATCATCATCCGCCGAGCGTCGGCGGTATGGACAAAAATTACATCCACAGATCGTCGCACATGACTCTGGCCAACTGGGCTGACAGGCATGCATGTCCTTGCCCACGCCCGTCCCACGCCTCTTGTCATGTCGGCTACCCGCCCCTCGAGTTCCCGTGCGCCCGTTCGGACGACGTGCACCTCGAGTCGTGAGATTGGCGTCCTGGCGTCCACCAACCAACGCCACATTGGCTCAAAAAGTGTGCCCGGCCATCTCTCTGCTCTAGTGTCCGTAGCTCCACGCCCGATCTCCCCCGTCTCCTCCCTGGCTTCCTGTCGATCCAAGAAGCCCGAGCGAGAGCCCCCCCCCCCCTTCTTGCTCTGTAGTCTTTACTTGGTACCCTCGAAAGTCAAAGCATCAAAGAAACGAGGAAAAACCCACCTCAGTGAGAGACACGTGTGCCCGTTTCGCGGCTATGGCCCCAACCTGTTGGTAATCCACCCCTCGATCTGTTGTCTCGCTTGAAGCTTGTTCTGAGTCGTGTTCTCCATCTGCCGATAAGCACTGTCTGTTTGCCCTCGCCCACGTCTCAAGCTCTCCCTTCCTTCAGCTCGCCCTGTTCATTCAGCTCATCCCGGCCGCCGCCCGCCAACTTGCTTTTCCTGTTCCGGTTTCCACTGGCTGCCGTTCTTAATCCCTTCCCTCCCTGACTATCTCTCTCCCTCATCCTTCTTACTCCCTTCGATAGTTAGTCTCTTCACGTTCCTATTTTCGGCACCTTTTTCATCATGCCATCAATGTGACGAGACAATAATGGAGGCAACCACAGTCGATGGGGCCGTGTCAGCTCTCAAAGAGTTATACGCAGAGGGCACAGAGCATTACATCCACTGGAAGAGGAAACGCACACTCGGGAATCACTACTGTCGGAAATCAGAGTCGGGTGTTCGAAGGGATGTCATTACGTGTGCTTTAAGCATCTCTTTGGAGCTTGCGAGAAATCAGATTGAGGAGACATACGACATTGCGACTGGTCTAGTCGGTACCGACTTCTCCACCGGCGACAGTGAGTTTCCACCATCGACCCTCGTCGTCGCAACCCGTGTCCATCTGTCCGCAGCCTTACTAACAGCGGTATCAATAGCATCAAGCCGGGACATGCTTTCCAACCAGCTGTTTAACCTCAGTAGTCGGGTTTCCCACCTACGCCGGGTCTCCGGCGAATCAACCTTGACCGGTCTTCTCAACATCTCAGATATTATACAGACATCCGAGTCTGTGAGGATCGCCTCAGTCCAGGCCCTCGCCGCCTTGTATCATCGCCTCGCTGCCGGACGCCCAGACATCCCCGAGTACCTCCCCATCCCCAAGCCCCGCTCGCGGCAGACCCGGCCCGCCTCGCGATGCTCAGGTAGCTCGCGAGACAACAACCGCAGCAGTGCCGTCAAGGATGAGGACAACGACGAAGACCATGCGGAAGAAGACGATGATATGTCGACGACCATGACCATCAGCACCGACCAAGCTCCGTTCCAGTCAGAACCTCCCTCGCCCCCGCCAACTCCGCCCACTCCCAAAGCCGTCGTCAGCGACGCGGTATCCATCTTTGCGCCCTCCGAAGCGGGCACCACCAGCACCACCGATTCAGCCTTCCTCAGCCCCAAAGTCAGCGTCTTCAGCATGTTCTGTCCCGAGGCCATTACACTCCAGGTCGATCTCTCCAAGCCGATCCCCGACGGCCCCAAGAGATGCAAGTGCGGATACCGATGGAACCCCCTGCTACCGGGCAACAAGGACTACATTGTCCTGAAGGACGGTTTCCGAATGTCGAGCCGTTTCCTCGCCAAATCGCACACTGATAGGAACGTGTTTGCCTGCTGTCTCTGCGTGCCGACGGGGACGACAGACAACTACGAATCCGCTGACGCGTTGAGGGCGCATATCAACCTATCCCATCGCAAGTGGCAGATTCTGCACGATCGAGATATTCGCTAGGGCTTCGTCACGATGGTGTGTCCCCATCGGCGGCATGGCTACCCGTATACTTTTCCTTGGCGTGCATGCACGTTGGCCTCCTTCCTCACTTGATTGGTGGCGTTTTTTTTTTTTATAACTTTTGATTTTCGTCCACAAGTGGCTCTTCATTTCATACTGTGTTTTTTCTGGGGCGCAAAGGACTGTTCAGGCGACTTAAAAGTCGGGCGTTTTTGATACCACAGGAGCTAGATCTGGATATATGATACCCTTCGAACGAGAGTGCGCTCTCTTTTCGAATTCTAATTGGCTAAAAACTATCAAAATCGTTAAAAAGACAACTACGAAATGATGCTTCTCATTGACCTTTCAACAGTCCCTTGATGCAACAGGGCAGTTTTTAACCGATGCCGAGCTGCCTCATTTGCACTAGACTAATAGGCGCGCTTGCGCGATGGATCACTTTAGTGCTCAACGACGCTACTAGAGATGCACGTCGTTAATGGAAGGCACAAGCGGGACTAGGATTGGACGTTCAGGTAGGGGTTAAGGTAGCTGAGATTTCTATATGTTGAAGTCGAGTTGATGGGGCTATCCCAACTGAATATACGAGCTGAATACGGATTTAGACAAATCCAAATGGTTGTAAGCTTTGTTGGTTTCCTGTTTATATCCCAGATAATGAGACAATAATCTCATCTCCACAAGAATTGAGCGAGATTACGCTGCCGTGATTATTCTGTTGCCCTACTCTTCAACTGACAGGTCTTGCTCAGGCCGCTACGTGACAGTCCCAGTCGCATTGGTTTCTTGGAAGTTGTGAGACTAACCTTCACCCGCAATACGCAAAATCACGGGCACAGCCGTGTGTACAAGACCAACGATGACAGCTGGTAGGATTCGTGAGAAGGTGATTTGACGCTAAAGTCAGAGCCTTAGTGGTGTCAGGACCGTCCTCGGTTGCTACACCACGGGTGAGCGGCCACTTACATATGAGAAACTCCGCCTCATCAGCCCACCCTCTCTCTCTCTCTCTCTCTCTCTCTCTCTCTTCCTCTCTTCGCCTCCCTCACAACTGGCCGTACCACGTACAATTCCGCACGATGCAGGTATAGCGGTTGCTGATGATGGGCTTCTGGGTGATTCCGGGACACTCAAAGGCTTCGCACTGCTCGAGGAGCTCGGTGACCTTGTGGCCACACCGGTGGTGGATGAAGACCTTGCGTTGACACATCAACGCCTTTCGGATTGAGCGGTTGGGGGAAAGGACGGCAGGGTTGGACCGGAGTTTTGGATGTGAGCGCGACGAGACCGCAGGTGCTTGCTTGTTGATATAATACCTACGAATTTCTTCCCGTCCAAGGAAGGGAATATGCCGCGGCGGGAGATTTTTGGTTTCGAACCCCTGGGGGCAGGCCCGAGCAGTGTGACTGCGCCGGATCCGGCCCTGGTCAATGGTCATACCACTCCGCTTGCCCGCTTGCCGGGGGGCGGGGAGTTGGATGGAGTGGGAGAGGATCGTCGTGTCTGGCAAGGGGGAGCTCACTAGTCAACGGTCTCCCGAGTCTTTGATACAACGACGGGTTGTGACACAAGTCTCAAGCTTTTCATGAGGAGACTATTGCTAACTGCATTTGGAACCAATCCCTTGAACTGCACTGGGACGGCGAGCTAAGATTATGTGAGAGGCTTGTCTTGTCTTTGAGAAAGATTCAAATGCTTCGCATAACAATTTGGCATATTTTGAAGTGAAGCTGCTGATAAAATTTGTCGACCCCGATGAGCGTGTAGCGACTCGCATTGCAAGACATGCTCTTACTTACCTTGTCATAGCAAATATCGTGCACTCGACTGACACCTTCAACAAGGCGGTCAAACGACGAGAGACATGGCTGTCTTACGGCTCATTCGCAGCGGGCTGCTAGCTTGGACTATGAAGTGTCTATCATTCATAGCTTGGGGTATCATTAGTGCTCTACAATAGTAGTGTACCACATGGCAACTGAATATTGTGTTGGCCATAACAAACAAGGCCCACCTAGAGTTCGCTGGGCATTGTTCGTTTTGTCTGGTTTTCTCAGCGCGACGCAAGGAGGCACAGTGTGGGTTCCTCTGGTTCGGCAGTCATCGGCGCCCCACAGAGCGGTTCGAGCGCTCCGGAGCGGGGCACGTGGGGTATTTGGGTGGCTCCACAGACAGTGTGAGGTCACTTAGGTTAGGATTCAATGTCAACAAAAGCACCTTCCCACTTGCACACACCCCTCATCACCTTACTTCACCTGCACTCCTCATCTTGACACTACCATAACACCACCTCGAACTGGGCGTTGCCCTGACTCACCTAGGAGGCTTATCTTGCACCAGAAGCCTGTGGAAGCTTTCTCAGTCTTCACAAACCTCTTCAATAGGCCCGCGCTGGCCGTCGCAGCTCATGCCGCTTCCCTAACAGCAACGACGTACCCAATCTGCCGACTAAGGTAGCCTTAGCGTCTGACGAACAATCAAACACCATAGCTGCCCTTGGTCTGGGCCACGATCGCAGCTTTCCTGTCGGCCCGACGGCCCCATAGTAGCATACCAAAATCGACCCAGCATGTCGCTGATCCCATACCAACCGCGTGAGGGTCGCGAAATCGTCCTGTTGGTTTACCTCCATCTTACTTCCCCTTCCCCGGACAATAGACCTCGCTGACGGTGCTACCCTTTCTCCATAGCCGGCACCGCAACGCTATAGTAGTTCGTGACCGTTCCTCCCAGAGACTCGAAATCCGTGGCCTGTCCGAGTGCCCGACGTGCCGTCAGCCCTTGCGATCAAGCTCCCCGGAACGTCAGTTCGATAGCGCTCGCCATCATGACTCCTTTGTCGACCCGAATTACTTTCGCATGCTCCGAGCCGGCGGCCACGACTCTCGTGCCGACCACCATCCCCCGCCAAGCCCCATTCGTCGCATTGTGCAACCAAGCTTACCCCACCCGCAAGCTGCTGTAATAGAGGAAGCCGAGGATGCAGAGTTCATTTCGAGTACACCTTCGGTCCATGAGGGCAGCCGCATTCGCCGCGAGGCTTTTAGTCCTAATTATTTCAAAACCTTCTTCGTCGAGGAGAAGGAACTCGGGCGTGGAGGTAAAGGCGTGGTGCTGCTCGTCCATCACGAAATTGATGGTTGTCAACTTGGTATGGGCCTCGAGTACTGGATTTTCTTGTCGAGATGCTGATGATGGCTAGGCCACTTTGCGTGTAAGCGCGTGCCTGTAGGAGATGATCACGCGTGGTTGGAAAAAGGTAAGAAGTGCATGCGCTGCTCTTGTTTGAAACTGAATGCTGACACTGGAATCCCGATAGTTCTCATTGAAGTCGAGTTGCTCGCTAAGCTCTCTCACCCAAATTTGGTCTCTTACCGTCATGTCTGGCTCGAGGACGTCAAATTGACTCGGTTCGGCCCCAGCGTGGCATGCGCTTTCATTCTGCAGCAATACTGTAATGGCGGCGACCTGCTCAACTATATCATCGGGGACCAACCCAAGGAAACGACCAAGGAGCAGCTCAAGGCCCAGATGCGCCGAAAATCGAAAGGTCAGCTTGAACTGCCCCGGGACCAGTTCGCCTCGCAAAGATTGTTATCTTTTGAGGAGATTTACTCGCTCTTCAAAGACATCACCTCTGGACTGGCATACCTTCATGCTGCCAATTACATCCATCGCGACTTGAAGCCGAGCAATTGTCTGCTACATCGAGAAGGCAGCGGGATCATCTGCCTGATCAGCGACTTCGGCGAGGTTCAATCCGAGAACATGGTCCGCAAGTCCACTGGATCAACTGGAACCATCTCCTATTGCGCTCCAGAGGTATTGAGGAAAGACTCGACCGGGCGCTATGGTAATTTTACTACAAAATCCGACATCTTCTCCCTCGGCATGATTCTCTACTTTATGTGCTTCGGCCGTTTGCCATACCGAAGTGCCAACACTATCAACGAGGAGCTTGAAGACATTGACGAGTTGCGCGCAGAGATTACAGACTGGCAGGGATTCCAAGATGAACGCAGAGAACGCCCGGATCTTCCGTCAAAGCTGTACCACCTTCTCAAGAAGCTTCTTGCCCTAGATCCGTCGCAGCGTCCTAGCGCGAGTGAAGTTTTATCAGCCATGAAGACGGAGTCGACCATGGAAGGCGTCACTCGAGGTAGGAGCTCAAGTCCATCCATTGGCATCAACGGACGCCGGATACAGAGCCTAGACTCTCCGATCCCCCCAAGCACCCCTGTGCCAGGTTCGTGGCTCATAACCCTCTAGAGATTACGCAATCTATCAAGCTGACTCGGTCGCAGATCCCCAAAAGCAGGCGAGATTCTCCTCGTCCCAGGAAGGGTACAACATCCCTAGCAGGGCAGCAGACAACGGCTCTCCCAGCTCGGACACGCCGGCAGGCCTACGGAGACAGTCGGACTCAAGCTCCCCGAGGCTGCGGCCGCAAGCCCAGGTAATGGTGGCTCAACGCAGCCAAGACAGCTTCATTCGCACGACGCCTGAGCGAGATGAGAGTGTAGACTCCCTGAAAGACGAGCCTCTGAATTCACCCCCACTCCTGATGCCACCTCCTGCTACACCCTTGGAAGCCTTGCGTCATAGACTTATGATCAGCCGGCTGCGAGCAAGCCAGCTTATGCGCTACAATGCCGGACCTCTGTTAGCGGTTGTGCGACTCGGCTTCTTTCTGAGCAAAATGCTCAGCCTGACACGTCCGTGCTGGCCGTACGTAGTCAACCCAAATATTGGGACGCCATTGGTGATTCTAGCTGCTCTTGATCTTGGCCTCGCCAGCGCTGGCACGCGACCGATCTCACCATATGAGCGGGAAACCGGGAGACGTCTGTCGAACGGCCTGCCTTGGGCCTGGGGCTTACGGGGAAGCGTGGTCCTCGCGATCCTCCACCTTATTGTTCTCTGGGTCGGAGGTCGCTTGAATTCTCTATGTACGACTGGGCATGGCACTTGGCATCTTTAATGGCGTGAGTCTCGGTGGGTGGCTTCCTACGTCTTTCCTCCGACAAGTTTCAAACCTTGCGGTTTGAGTTGCTACCCTTCGGATGCGCAACCTACTGGAATTCGAAGTTGAACCTTTTCCATTAATGTTTAAGCAAAGTCGACAAGTGTTGGCTTCTAAAAGCTAGTGAGTGGGTACTGTGATTGATGCTCCATGTTACAAGCGTTGTTTTCTGTTGTTGGAACTGCGGATGCATAAGGACGGGTCAAATTCCTTCTTTCAGGCAGCACGGGTCAAGGGGAAGTTGACAATAGCGCGTCAATACTTCTACAGGTCGAAGTGATAATCCAGCATTAGCACTTAGTATATCATTAAGGATATTATCTTTATCAAACCCTCCAGATATGGCGTATGTGAAAGGTGGTAATGCGAACGACCGTCATATGGGACAGCGGCTACGTTGGTCTTGACCGAAAGGCCTCAGCCCCACTCAACCCCTCAATACTTTGACTTGTCTGTGACACCTGCTGAGTTGAGAAGAAGGGTCTTGAAAGTGGCGTGACTATGCAGGAAGCGGCTTGAAGGCGATAACCTCAATGTCAGCCCGACTTTTGCCCATACATGGCATATTGCCTTGTCCTGCGGACCGACATGTGTATGACTAGGTAGAACCGCGCAGGAAGCTAATGTGGGTATTGTTCTTCGCGATGTCCGCGCCTCACTTTCACATAATGTCACCGCCAAGGACGTTTGCTGCCGATGTTCCTTGGTGAGAGATGAGAGATCATATGCAAAGCAAAGCAACATGTCTCACCGGTCCATCTTATCTCTCCATGTTTGTCTAGACAAATGCCATCTTGTCAACGAGTTACAAGCCTTTTAAAAGCACTTCTACGCCATTGTCGAAAATGCATAGATAGACAATCATCGAACAAGGCACTTCACCATGGCGTCTCTTCTCCGGGGTACGGCTTTCATAACCGGCGCGGCTTCAGGTACGTTGAACAACACCTATCCAGATGGTGCAGACTATGGACAGCATACATGTCCTCGGTCAGTGGAGAGAGGCCCTCGTTCACATTACTTAAAAAAAAAAAAAACGTCCAGGCATCGGCCAAAAGACAGCCCTTTCGTTTGCTCGAAACGGCATGACCCGCCTCGCTCTCACAGACATCAATCTCGAAGCCCTCGAGGCTACCAGAGCGCTCCTCCGCCGCGAGTACCCAAACACCGAGGTCCTCGCGCTCCCGCTGAACGTCCGCGACGCCTCGGAGGTGAGATCCGGCATCGCGGAGACGGTATCCCGCTTCGGACGTCTCGATGTCGCTGTCAATAATGCCGGAATCGCGGGCGCGGGCCAGCTGACGCACGAGATTGACGAGGAGGAGTTTAGTAAAATTGTGGATGTTGATCTTTATGGCGTGTGGCGGTGTCAGAAGGAGGAGATCAAGGTTATGCTGAACCAAGAGTGCGTGTTTTGCATGTCGTGTTTTTTTATTATTAACAACTCGAAGCGTTTTGATTTGTCATATAGGACTAATTGGGTTTTGTGTCAAGGGATCTCGGGATGAGACGAGGACGCGGCGCCATTATCAACGTGGCCTCCATATTTGGCATCGTCTCGCCTTCGGTGTTCATGGCCCAGACGGCATATTCGACTGCAAAGCACGGCAAGTCGCAGAGACATTTGGAAAAGCACAACACGATGCGAACCCCGTTGTACTAACGAGACATTGCTAGGAATCATGGGCTTGACAAAGAGCGACGCCAATAACTACGGCCGTCGCGGCATCCGCATCAACGCCATATGTCCAGGCTGGATCGAGACGCCGATCAGCGACCGCTTTCCCCAAGAGGCGGGGAGCCCGCTAAGTCGGTATATCGAGAGTACGCCGCTACAACGTCTGGGACAGCCAGAGGAGATTGCTGATTGTACGTCTTTCCCTCTTTGGTCGTGGCGTTTTGTATCTTTGTAGCTGACGCGATGGACAACTACTCAGGTATTGCATTTCTTGCCTCTGATATGAGTAGTTACATGCAGGGGTCCGGTTTGGTTGCCGATGGTGGCTTCACGGCGCATTAAGCTCTTTGCAGCGTGCAGCTTGTAGATGCCTTTGAGGCCGTTCAAAGGGGAGACTTTTCCCTGGTGGTGATTTCGAGACTTTGAGAAGAGCCTTGGGGGTACATGAGATATTCTGGTTGATAGTTATTGGATGAAGACTCGATCTATTAAATTATACTCGAGCCCAAGATACGCTGGCTCTTGAAAAAATCCTGTACAGCTATGAAAGAAGAACTCTGGCAACAGCAAGCCTGTGGACAATGGAAGGTAGAGAGTGACACAAACCCAACTCCCTATCCACTGCCAAAATCAAGAATGAAATGACGTCGAGTTTAAAAAAAAAAAAAAAAAAAAAAAAAAAAACGGGTGGGCCCGCCCGCGTAGCTGCAGCAAAATTGAGCCACGAGCACACAACGACAACAGCAATCAACACACCAAATCAAAAAAAAAAAAAAAAAAAAAAAAAAAAAAAGAGAGGCGGAAATCAAATAAGTCGATATAAATTGATGTCGATTCCCAAAAGAAAACATGACTTTAGAGGCTCAGAAAGTCCAGTTCATGGTTTCTCGGAGCATCGTCCGCGGGATGCCTGTCTCCTTTGCCGGCGATTGAGCTCTGCACCAGTTCAATGAGACTCACAGAGGTCAAGGCGTCCAGATCACCATCAGTACCCATCCAGTCCATTGCTCCGTGTCCAAATGGCCCGAAACCTCGATGAGTCCTTGTCGTGTCCTTTTCCTCGTTCTTGAAAGTGATTTGACCAAGCTCATCTTTAGGAGCCTTTCGTGGGGTTTCCCGGCTACTGCTCCCTCCTCCGCTGGCTTGGAAGCTGGTCATTGATTCAAGACCGATCCCGGACGTTCCAGAATCCCAGTCATTCAATTCCAGCCCACCATACCCGAGATTCGTCTTCTGGGGCGGCGATGTGTTACCGTTACTCGTGTTGTCTTGGGCCCAGCTGTTGGGCAGCGGCGAAACAAATATACAATCCTCGGTGGGTTTGCTCTTGACATCGGCAGCGTCTTCTTCTCTATCATTCTCTATCGCCGAGCCATGCAGAAAGTCCAGATTGAATAGCTGATGATCGTCCCCGCCCGTACTGTATGCTGCTGGATCCAAGGGAGAATGAACTTTTGCGTACACGTTGCTCTGTGATGACCTGCGCGTCGATGATTGTGTCTTCGCGCCGAAGAAGGGCAAGGGCGGGCGAGCGATTTCGGACGCCCTTCGGCTGCTTGTTGATGGCCGGCGTCTTTTGTTCGGCTGCTTGTCACCAACTTCTGCCTCACGCCTCGCTGGTAGGACAGAGTAAATGCTGTCCGTATTGCCCCTCCAGGCTGGGCTTAAAAGCAAAGTCTTTTCACTGCCCGTCAATATGACTGGCGGCTTACTGACGCCGCCGAGATTGTCATTGTCAGTCCGGAGTTTTCCAAGCACCGCTTTAAGTAGACTGTCCATACGTGCCGCTGGCTGGTAAACCTGGCTCATGTCGCTCATGGCGCTAGCCAGAATCTCGAGGTATCCTAGGTAAGTCCGCCGATCAGATTCGCAGCGGTGATGTGTCAGTGCCGCAATCAAGGCGATAGCTGCTGTGCCGGCGTGCTGAATTCCGGTGATAAAAATCTTGGTACCGTCGAATCGTTGTCGATGTTGCCAGAATATCCTCGCTACTCGAATCGCATGGAAACTACAGACGCTGCGCGATGACGCCGTTCTGCCGGTGTCTGGACGTGGTTGTGACATGCCCGTTCCCGGAGAATGATTGGAGTGACACTGGCCAGACACGTCTTTGGAGTCGGAGCTAGAATTAGGCGTAAGGTTTCCATCAGCGGTACTGCTTTCGCCATAAACTTCATCGTAATTTGCCCACGGGCGGTGAAGTAATATCATTGAGACATGGTACTGCTGGTGTAGAAGAAAGTAGCTGAACGGCGCATGCTTAATGTTGGCAGGCTTCCACTGCAAATGTTCTGGCAACCGCCTGTACCAATTCTGCAATTGGCGATCGAGGTTGGTGCTTTGAAGGTATGCGTTGTCTTCGCCATCACCATGGCCAGCAATGACTGCTCTAACTCTCTCAGGAGAGTTCTTAGGTGCTTGTCTGCTGTCGCTAGCTTCAACAATACGACCTGCAAGCTCCATCAATTCGACGAGCTGGTCGTAAATTTCCACAGTCTGGTTCTCTTTTTTCGAGGGCCCTGGCGTTCCCATGAGCGACGTGAGCTGCAAAAAACGCCGTGACAGGAGATCCATGCCCACATCTTGGTTTTTGATGCTCGTTGGCCGACCTAGGAACAAGGACCAATACTTGTCGTATATCACGCAGGCTCTCATCACCATGTGGCGAATATCACCTTCCTGCTCGTCAAAACCACTGTTGCGGCAGTCCAAGTGGAGCCCGATGTCAAAAGCTAGCCTGTTGGCCATCCCTGTACGAAAAAATCACTTCTAGTTTTTGAAAAAGAAGGCACACGCTCAACTTACCGGCATACATCCAGCCAGTGTTGTCTCGACCAACGCCACATTCTAGGTCGCTGAGAAGAAGGAGAGCCTGTACGCTGGGTAACCCACCTGGTCTCTCGAGTTCAACGTCGAGCATGTACTTGGCCTCTCTATGCAACGTACTCTCCCGGTTTCCTAGGGCTATCCTCTTCATATCGTCACGATCGACATTGGCAAATCGAAAACCCATGGCCAAGATTGCGATATGCAGAAACGACGAGTAGAACTTCGGGCTTTGCGACTCCCGATCAGTTTCGAATGATTCCTTGTGTATGATTTTGAGCACACTGTTGTAGTGCGTCCAGAAGTTGTCTATAAGATAATCATGAGTTGCAGCTGTCAGTGTCCGAATAATGCGCTCAGCACGTCGAATCTGCTCTGATGGCTCACGAGACTGGAAGTTGTCGCTGGTATCGGCGTAGTAAACGTGAGAGTTGGCCGTCGGGCCGAAGAAGCGGAGTCTTCCAGACAGCTGATCAAATGAAAGATTCGCTCTCGTCGATAGAAGATTGCGAACGACGTTCTCGTGTGTTGGGTCCAGCATACGGAACGGTAATTTTTCGTCTGCCAAAGCATGGAAGCAGGGGCTTGTGGTTGATGCATTCTCAGCCTGATCGCTGTCTTGTACCGAGTAGTCATCGTTTACAGAGTCCGGAGGCGACGGCACCTCAGGGACAATTGATCCCTTGAGTGGAAATCGCCTTTGCTCCCTTGGTTCTTCTGACAGCTGCTGCGTCTCGTGTCTCGTTCTGGGAGGATGCACAGCTGGAGGAGGTTGAATACCTCTTTCCTGCAGCATGCCCTCGAGCATCGCGATGCGATCGGACAAAGACGACATGTATGCCTTCGAGATCGGTCTAGTGACATTGTCAGCATTTCGAATGAGAAAGAAGACAGATAAGCACATCTTGCGCCAGGATTTACTTACCGCCGCCGCTCATCATCATTTTTGATAACACACTCATTACCGGCCTTTTTGCACTGAATGCACTCTGACTCGTCCTTTGGAACTACACAACGAATTCTTCTGTCTCGGCAGGACGCGCACGCGACAGACGCTCTATGCCTTACTTGCTGTTTATTGGCTTGGCGGGTTGAAATTGTGCGAGGAGTAGTGTTTTCTTGTGCGGCGATGCCAGCGTCATCGTTTGAGCCTTGCCTGGCTTCACCCTTGATGACGGCCATGGTTTGGTACTATACGTATCTGGGAAAACCACAGCTTTCCGGACACCGGTAAGATAATATGGGGGATCGTGTGAGGTATCACGGTGATGAGATAACTCAAGGAGCGCTATCGGTAAGATTGAGGAAGAAGCCCGAAAAGTTAACGATGCCTCTGAGGGAGGAGATGGTCCATCGTTAGGAAGGCCGAAGGTAGAGTGCGAAAAAATCCAAGAACGTCGAGACTCAACGTTAGACCCCACCGTGACGACAAACAACGGGGCTCTGGAAGTGTCACGTAGGCCACCCCTCTTTCATGTTTCGTTCAGGTTGTTGGCCAGGACAGGAATGCCGGCTTGGTAGAGGCAGCGGAAGGGAAGTGGATTCCGAGCAAGCTAAAATGTGGTGGGATGGAATTGTGCAGGTGCAGGCGGAGATGCATGGCTGGGAGACGGTTCGAGACAGCTTGTTTCCCCAATCCTACGCTCGCAGCGACTCGCGAGCCATTGCGGATCCGAGCCGAGAGCTTGGCTGCGTTGGGGATACGTGAAAGCTCCAAGCTCGGAACTGAAGTCCGGGACGTCCCAATCCCCTGTCATGGTGTTAACGCGACGCTTGTCGCGTCGGTGCCCTCACTCTTGCCCGATAAACTAGGAGAAAAATAATACTTGGACTAAAGCAGCCCGACGGAACCAGAGCACTCTATTACCCCAGACAGGGGGAGCTTGACGCTGGATAGCGGGCGAACCCACAGCCGATGGTCTGGGGATAGTGGAACGGAACGGACTTGGATACTGGGCCGGTCATCTGGAGATAGCAACAAGAGGGGGTATATGGAACGACGACATGATCCATGTCGGCAGGATGTTGTCCGAGGGGAGAATGGAAAAGGTCTGGACGCCCCATTGACAACATGGCTGCACGTCGGATGCGGGGAAGGCTATGAGGTCCACCGGATGCCGCAGATGGACGGTGCAGTGACATCTAATTTCAAGATCCGATGTCGAATTAGACGAAGCGGATTTGCCGACAGCTTTCCCCGGCGGACGAAACGGCCAGGCTCGTCTCTCCAGCGGCTGACGGCATGTCGACAGTCGAGGACGAATGAGCCATAGTATCGGTGTATGTAGGTAGGCAGAGTATAGCAAAGTAAAAGGTTCTCTGAAATGCGAGAATTCCAAATTCGTGTCCTCAACATTTGTGATGATAGAACGCGAAGGGGATTCGACCATCGCGTCGTTGTAAATTGGGCATCATGAAAGAGGTTGGCTGGCACAGCTGGGTCTTTGGAAGGGACGAGAGACCAGGGCATGGCAAGATACGTACCTAGAGGGTGGAGGGATTGAAACGTTGACCCAATCACAAGAGAGTGACGCAGCCCCGCGTTATCTCCGCAGCAGCAAGGATGAATCAGCGCCGCTAGCGCGGGCCCCACAATCTGACTCGTCCCCCTCACCTCGACCAGTTGGACGTGGGATAGCTCCCTGTCGAATCCCCCCGCCTCGCCTGGGCGAACCGCCGAGGAGAACAGAAGCTCACCTTACGTACCTCACCTAGCTCCTCACAGCGCCGAAATCTATTCAACTGAACCGCTGTGAGGCACACATCGCCGTCACTTGCAGAATTTGTTGGCAACTCATTGTTTTCGTTATTCACGTTTTCTTTTCCTAAGCGTCACGTGCAAACGAGACCCGAGAATGAGCTCCCAAGGATACCCGAGCCTGCTCCTCCTCCCGCTCCCACCCCGGCCGCCGTCTCGCGCCTCGCTCAGCGCCGCTTACCGTCCGTCGCTACTAGCAGTTTTGTCCCGGGTCAAGAGCCCAGCTCGATCTTCCGTCCTCATCGTGGCCGTCGTGTGTCCTCTCCTTCGCGGGGCATCACCAAAAACCAAGTCGCTGTCATGGGCAGCTGCCCAGTCTCTGGTGGCCGGTCTCTACAGTCTCATCGCTTTGATTTGCGCCGAAGAGGCCATTGCCACCGATGTTAATGGTGGACCCGGGTCGGTTGACGCGCGCGTTGTCTTGGTAGACCATGATGCCAATCGGAGGTTTGCGCCGGATTTTGTCGCCGCCGTTGAACCCAACAACACGACGGTTGTGGACCTACCAACCTTCGCCTCGGCATATCACCCTTGGAACTTCATCTTTCATGTCAACAGCGAGCAAGGCTACCGCACCCTGTCTGCATATCTCAAGTTCGCTGAGAATAGGCAAACGATCCTGCAGTCGCAACTGGCAGTTGTTGAGGCAGGTTTAAGTATGAACATCGAGGGTTCGGGCGAGGACCCCGGGGAAGACACCCCAGGATACTCCATCGTGTGTCTAGGAGGCACATTCGATCATTTACACCCGGGCCACAAATTGCTTCTGACGGCCGCGGCACTTCTCCTCCGGGTGCCGGTCAAAGACTCGACGTCGAGTTGCCGTTTGATTGTTGGCATCACCGGAGACCAGCTCTTGGTGAACAAGAAACACGCAGAGCTCGTGCAATCCTGGGATGACAGGGCACAATACACCATCGAATTTCTATCATCCCTCCTCGAGCTGAACAAAGGCGGGTGGAAGAAGAAGACGAGCCTGGCCGAGACGGTGACGAAACAGCCAGGGCGTGTCGAGGCGACCTTCCGTGGCGGTGCCATCATCGTCGAGTGTGTCGAAATTCAGGACGGCTTTGGCCCAACCGTGACGCAGGAGGATATGGACGTGCTAGTATTTTCGGGGGAGACGCGGTCGGGAGGACAGGCCGTTAACGACAAACGGACGGCCCAGGGATGGAAGCCACTGGAAACGTTTGAAGTAGAGGTACTGAACGCCAACGAGCCGGATGATGGTGATGAGGCGACCCACATGGAGAATTTCGCGTCCAAGATTAGTAGCACGGCGATCCGGCAGCAGAAGGCAGAGGCAGCCGCCGCCGCAGCTGCAACAGCAAGGCCAGATAGCAAAAGCCGGCTAGCCTAGATTTTCTGTGATGAACAGGCGGCGGACTGTCCCGGCTAGTGGCCAAGAAGCAATAAAAGGCCTACCTTGCGTAACAACATACCTTAGACCAGGTGGGATGTTGGCCTGGCTGGCCTCGCTAGATCTGTCGAGGCCACTCTGATACTGGGGATTTTGGTGACTCGTCAGGATGAGGGACCGAACAGCCTACTAGGTAGTTAGATAGCCACCTTACTCACCCGAAGTGACATCCTGGAGTAGGTGTTTCTGACCGAGTGGGTCATATCAGCAAAGGCAGGTAATCCGTTTGGTAGTCCCACGTCGTATACAGCTGTATCTTGGCATCCTTGAAGTTTTCCCTTGCACCTATACCGCGGCAGCTTCTTTCCGGTCCGGATTCCATCTGATCAAATTATTCTGACAACCCAATCCAGATCAACATGGACGCTGATCTGGTTCATCGAAGCACCCTGCTGAGAAACACGCCAAACACCCGCCGCCTAGAGATTGTGACATTGTGTAACCGCAGCTCGAGTATCTAAGTCTCTGTGCCGTATCACATGTAAACTTATTGATCAACTCGGAAAGTACAGTGCCTCCGACCTTTATCAACTGCTCCCATGCAGCTACGTACGTCAGCTGTCTCTGACGTCTGAGCCTACATACTATTGTGCATAGCCGTCCGCCCTCTGACTGGTCTGCTTCTTCCCGACCATCGCTTGGCCTGTGCACCCTCTACCAGTTGTCCCCGCATACAGCATGTCGATGGGTGCTTCCCTTCTAGGTACTCGTTATCGCTCACCTCCATGCAGGCGGTTGGAACACCCCGATGGCTTGGTGTTCTCTGACGTAGAGGAAATGCATCGGAGGACACTCCGGTCTTTGAGCATCATGCCCATTGGGTCGGTGGATACGGCTATCTGCTGCTCGTTCGTATAGTACGTGACGAAAGCTATATTATTTTCTATATTGTTTTTGCGACGACCGGCCAGTGTCAAGTCTGATGTCAAGTCAGTTCCGAAAGTCCCGGGATGGCGGGGTGGGCCCCGGACTCAGACTGCGACGGGTGGAGCCAACGGTTTGCGGTGCATCTCTGACAACATGTACGGCACGCCTGGCGCGGGCAGCGTCAAATCAGTGAAGATGTCATCTAGCCACTATTCGGCCTCCGTGTGAAACTGCCCTATTCGATATGCGGAAAAGTCTGGTGTGGTATTGGTCTTCGTCTAATGTCATCTAATCTTCGTCTACTCTTCATTTATACCTTTTCTTTTTCTACCTCTTGATCTGCTGTTCCTCGTTGTTTTGGTTGGATTCTTCCACTCTCCGTTTAGCCTCCTGTTTATGGCCATTCGTTTCTGCTTCTTTCTCTAGTCGGCGTCGCCGTCTGTGTCGAATGCTCCAATAATATCCAGCTGCAAGCCCTGCTCTCTGCACGCTTCTCTGATCGCACTAGAAACTCCACTATCGCCCTCGGGCACCACAAATGTCTTCCAGGCCTTGGCAACAACGTCCTTGGTCTGGATCGTGTAGAGCAGGAGGTCGGCCACCTCCTCGTCTGAGCCCATCTCGTTGAAGAACTCCAAGACCTCCATCTCTGGCGGAAGACCAACGGAGTGCATCCGCGGCTTCTTGGATGTCTTGCCGAATAGCTGGTAGTCCCAGTTTATCCTCATACTCTTGAGCGCTTCAAATTCTCTCATTCTCAACGGTTTGCGGCAGCCGAGCGTCGGTGAGTCAACGGTAAAAGTCTTGAGCGAGTGTGCCTGCGAGCTGAGGGCGAGGACATAGTCTGAGAAGTTGTCAGAGCTCTCCTCCAGCTCGGGCTTCGGCTCTGCTGTTTGCGTCATCACAAACTCTTCCAAACCCTCTGGAAATTCGAGGACGTCCGAAAGACCGTCATCGTTAATGTCGCACTCGATCAGGTGCAACTTCTTCAGGCCCGTCTCGTGGGGGCGCTCCATGAAGTCGAACCCTTTCTCGTCGAGTTTGGCTCTCTTGATGATTAAGGTCTCCAGTGTGGGGTGTGCGAAGATGTGAATGTTTTCTCGCAGGTCCCAGTAAGCATCATCGGCGCACTGATAGAAGAGTGTGCACTCCTTGAGGTAGGCCAAGTCAAAAGGCCCATTAAAAAGGGTTCCGATGCCGTGTAAGAGGACGTGAGGAACAGCAATGTCGAGTTTCTCCAAATTTGACATGACGGAAAGTGTGCGCGAAAGAGTGTCAGACCGCGTGGGATCATAGTGAGAGTTGTGAACGGGTGCGTCGAGAGCTAGGCGCGAAAGCTCTTCATTTGGATAAATCAACTTCACCTCGTTAATTGCCGAACCACGACGTGGTCGCCGGCCTAGCGATTCGCTGAATGTGAGATGGAGCTCCGGACTCTGAAAGTGCACGCTTTTGTACAAGACTGCGTCGGCCAACCTATGGTAGCGCTTATTCAGGCGCGACACATTGCAGAGGTCTCTATGACAGAGGCGATTCAGCGTCTCGATGAGAAGCTCTTCGGGTAAGGCGGCGAGCTTGTCGCGTTTGGCGTCGTCGCCATTTACATCGCCATCAGGGAAGAGCAGCATACTCGTGTCCGAGTATGCCTTCAGGCCCGGCCGTGATGGGGTGATGGTCTTATCTTCGTATCGTGGAGACCCTCAGCTGACGGGACCTTGCGGGAACAGCGGGGCAGTTGATCGTCTGAATGTGAGCAGGGAGGGTAAAGAAGGAAGCAA
This sequence comes from Colletotrichum orchidophilum, assembly GCF_001831195.1. Classification (NCBI taxonomy): domain Eukaryota; kingdom Fungi; phylum Ascomycota; class Sordariomycetes; order Glomerellales; family Glomerellaceae; genus Colletotrichum; species Colletotrichum orchidophilum. The sequence goes on from NW_019172957.1 coordinate 823,202, forward strand.
GTTAGCGATTCACTGTAAGAAGGGATCCCCCAAGAAACCAAAACCAAAGAAGAAATTCTGCAAGCAGTAAGCGGTCTAAAAGATCACCTCAAGCAGCGTCGGATTGAAAGAATGCGTGGAATGTTTGAGCTGAGGAAGTTGGTTCTCACCTGCGTCCATCGTAAGGTGGCCAGTGTAACGCACGGCCACTGTGGCTGAGATGCATGTGTCATCCTGCTTTCGGCTATAATATATGGGCACGTACCTGTCCGGAAAGGTGGATCTGGTTTCGGGAACATCTCCGGCAAAGCCTCCACACTAAGACCCGGAGCCAAGTCCCGACCGGATCCGTTCACCAATAAGGAAATAAAGCTTGCGCCGACATTTCTATCGTTGAATGACGTCAAACACTCTACGGAATGATTCTAGCCTTTCGAAGCCTATCGAACACAGTATACCATGAATCCTTCGTATCGAACTCCTCCTTGCTGGAACCCCATATCTCATGGCACTGGGACATGTCTAGCTGCCTGTCGGACTTGAGCAAGTTCAGGCCATATATCATTCCTAAACCGGGTCTTGGCTCCATTAATGTACGTCAGTTCATAACGCGACCGCCGAAAAGGTCATGCTTCTTCTCCAATTCTTTCCACTTTTCAACGTGTTCCACCAAGTACAGCCCGGGTTGAGGGGCTTGGCGATCTGGTCGAGGTGGCGTTCCCTTCAAATTCAAGAACTTAAAGATTATTGGCCATCTTTTTTTCCATGAAGAAGGTCAAAAGTCATTTCCATCGTTGTACCTCTTTTCATGTATGATGTCGGGATGCAACGACGCATGTACACATATTTTTGCGAGGGTGTCTTCGCTGCTTTCGTGGCTGACATTATTCCAAGATTTTCCGTTCCCAGTAAACGGGGATTTTGCACCTTTCCCTTCGTTTTCTGTGTAGAAAGACAGGAAAATACCCAAAATCTGTGCAGCGCAGCAGATGTTGTTTAGCACGGAGCCTACAATTGTATCAACCCTGACTTCGCGCCCGGACTAACTCTTCCCCTTTGCAAGCCGTGATAGCGCATCAGTCTGCTGGTAGTAGCATAGTTGTGACAAAAAAAATTCAGGAATTCGAGGCAGTGACTCACGTGAAGTGACTTCCTTTACGAACGGGAAATGATCAATGAGGTGGATTCCACGTGCCTTGATGCCTGTTGGCAGAATGATGAACTTCAGGCTTGAGGACAGGTGATTAATGGCAGTCACAGCTTTTTTTTCATGATCTCGGTTTTGATCTGGCATTCTTTTGCCGGGTCGAATCATGGTGTGAGCTGTTAGGTAGTCTCAGACCACGGGCCGGTGTAGAAGCCGTGGTTGTCGTCACCTACCGCACAAGTAGACGTGAATGACTTTCTTGATATTCTCAACTTTGCTGCTGAGATCGACTTCAAGATCTTCTAGTCCTTCAGACGTTAAGATGTCCATACCACTGATAATATGAAGGTTCTTAGAGATGGGCCACTCAGTTGTTTCGTGGCTTGTCGAGCGATTAGTGAGGCCCGTGTCAGAGTCAAATGTATATCTACTGGGATAATCTTGAAGGATTACGTTGTTGATGGCCCATCCAGTGATTCCACTCGAACTTGTCGCAAATTGTCAGAAAGAGCAAGGCTTTTTGGTACAAAGCTACAAACCGAATACCAGGGCATGCCTTTCAATCTTTCCTTCATCCTGGCGTCTCCAGCACGCAGTCGATACAGGAGCCACTTACCTGACTCGCTTACTCATCTTCGGGCTCTTTTTACTTGCCGTTGCTTCCTTGATTACCTACCTTGGGTATCTTAATGACGATAAAGAATAAGACATGTAGAGTGAAGACAAGCGGGATATAGTTATGGCGCCACAGTGGGCTCAGAATGATTTGGGATGTCCTGCCTTTTGTCGTCCACTTATCTTAATATAAAAGTTATTTGAAATGAATCATGATTTGCCAAGCAAATGGATTCTTCAGCTTTTGATTAATAAAAGGAAGGAAATTGTATCTTGCTCAAATACTGTCTGCCCTCGTGACTGGCTTTAAGCTTAAGCTCATCCTCATTACCAATTAGTCTGAACAGAGGTTAAGACGGAAAGTCAATGTGAAGGTATCTGGCTACCCTGACCGTATTTGAAAACGATTCGAACACATCATGTAATGAAAAGGAGACCGTATATCATTTCGCCAGACTACTGTGCTCTAGTGGCTGTACTTCTCTACTGCCTCGAAGCAAAATCAGAGGATGATAGAATTGGAGGGGAACCGACATGAATATAATGCAGAGGGAGTGATGTTTTCATACCGAGTATGGCACAGGACTAATCTCATGTTGGGCGGTTGGTAAATGCGCTCATGCGAGTTCTCTCTGGTTTTTGAGACACAATTTCAGGGCTTCACCAAGGCTTTGAACCTGTTTGGTTTCGTGTTCCAAGTTCAGCCGATGAGCCCGGAGTAGCTACCCCGCGTGGACCCCGCACGTACTGCGGGTTCAAAGAACCGTGAGGGGCCGAGGTCAATCACTCACCCGGGCCCCCGGGCCCCCGGCCGTTGGCATCTCAGGGGATGTATCCGTATCGAGGGCACTGAATCATTAGCGTGTAAAGCTGATCGAGTGCCATAAAGAGACAAGGGCCTGCCAGGGGGGGTTTCTTGAGCCACTTGGAGCCCCCCACTAGCACTACATAATCAACCCTCTTGGTAAGGGTGTCCGTATCCAACGCCTCTTGCTATACGCTATATGGTAAAAAGTCATTGTGAGCTTGATATATCAAAAGGTCCAAGAAGAGACAACGTCTTTCGACCACCCGAATAAACAAGTCGGCGACATCACAAAAGTCAAATCTGTCATGGAAAGTCCTGCTTTTGCTCATCTACCACCGTGGGTCAAGGCGAAGCTCTCACCTTTGGCCATTGAGAAAATTAATGCAGTGTACGATTGGGTCGAAACTGAGTGCATTCCAAGAGAGCAGGTCTTCAAAGCCCAGCTCGAGGCCCGTCGCTGGACGACCCCGCCATTGATCCACGAACTACGCAAAAAGGCCAAAGAACGCTGTCTCTTCAACCTTTTCCTACCAAATCACTTCAAGGAGAGTCCCGGTCTTACAAACTTGGAATATTCCTGCTGTGCCGAGATCATGGGTCGATGTTACTGGGCAGCTCAGGTACGAAGATGTCTCTCCATCATGACTACATGTATCTATCAAACGAGGATGCTAATTTGCTTTAGACAATGAACTGCCACGCTCCGGAGACGGGAAACATCGAGCTTTTGGCCAAGTACTGCAACGAATCACAGAAGAAGAAATGGCTCCAGCCACTTCTTGATGGCAATGCATCCTCCGCCTACTCCATGACCGAACCGGATGTGGCGAGTTCAGATGCCACACAGATCGGAATCAGCATCAAGCGTGAGGGCGAGTTCTACGTCATCAACGGAAGGAAGCTTTACGGAAATTGCCTCTGGAACAAGGACTTGTCGTTCTACATCCTCATGGGCTGCACAAACCCAGACAACCCGAAGTGGTCTCGTCATTCTATGATCATCGTCCCTTGCAACACGCCAGGAATCACCCAAGTTCGCAATCTGACAATCATGGGCTACGACCATGCACCAGAGGGGCACGGAGAATACCTATATGAGAACGTTCGTGTTCCGGCTGAAAATATCATTCTCGGAGAAGGGCGCGCTTTCGAGATCGCCCAAGGTCGCCTGGGTCCCGGCCGGATCCACCACTGCATGCGCTTGATCGGACAATGCGAGAGAGCCTACGAGCTAGCTCTGATACGCTGCAACGACGCTCGCAAAAAGCCCCGAGGGAAGCTCATCGGCGAATTCGATTCCAACATAGAACGCGTTGCCCAGATGCGTCTCGAGCTGGATGCCGCCCGCTTGGTCGTCCTGAACGCTGCGGATACCATGGATCTGTTGGGGAACAAAGCTGGGAAGAGAGCAATTGCCCAGAGCAAGATCTTGGTGCCCATGATGGCTACGAAGATCATTGATGAGTGTATGCAGATGCATGGAGGTCAGGGGCTGACACAACATACGCCGCTCCCTGAGATGTGGACGTATGCGCGCTTTGTGAGGATTGCGGACGGGCCTGATGCGGCGCATCGGCACCAGGTGGGGAGAGAGGAAATGAAGATTGCGGACGAGGTTATCAAGAAACATCAGGTGTACCAGGAGCGCTGTAAGATGTTTGCAGACCACTACGGGGAGCGGTTCATATCCTTCGACTAGGGCTATGCCACATTCAGTTCGCTGTTGAGGTAATAAGAATGCAAAGGTTTGGACATCCCATTCTGAACTGCCTACATAAGCTGGATTAAGACATGCCTGCCACTTTACAATAGCTCTTGGAGAGCCGTCCCCTACCAAAGAGGGTTTGACAAACTTCTTCTAGGTATCCATCCTGATTTAAGCCAACAATGTGAGGCGCTCTCAAAGCTCATTTTGATCTTGGAATCTCCTAGCAGCAGATCCATCCCACCAAGTTGAGGAGGCTGGCTGTGTATAGTTGCGAAGTTCCCTGAGATAAATGTGTTCAAACACTAACCTCTTAGTGAATAGTGTTTTATCCTTGTTGATCACTTAGCATTGAGGAAAACTAGAAACTTGCTAGAGCAGCAGTCTCCAATCCGTAACAGGAATCTAGATCGTGAGCCCGGCGTGGCATGCCATTGACAGCTCGCAAGAGATCAACTCGCACTTTGCAAGAAACAAGCAGCCGCTTACCCCTCAGTGGGTACGTCAACTTCCCCAATAATCATAAATGGCTTGAATCGAATTATGGAAGCTGAGATGGGAGAATGCTGATCCATGCGGTAAGTCAATCCGTCCTCTCGAATCAGATGTGCTGAATACCCAGGACTATCTTGACTCGGGGTATCAATATCCAGCAAATTCTTTGTTCGAAGCCCAGCATTCTCAATCTTTTGTCCAAAAGAAAAGGACCCCGCAGCTAAACGACGTTTCCCGTGTGGTGCCGTGGTACCGTGGAACCCTTCAAGAGCATTTCGTTGGCGTTGGTGCTGCGCCAAGTTCGGCATGCATGCGTCTCAGACCATGCGATAACAACAACCCCCTCATCGAGGGTGCAATCTTATGCGCCATGCCCATGTGCTACCGGAGAGAATTATCACGCCGAACTTATTTCCGTGGTGCTTTTGCAGCCACCGTGGAATGATTTGTGATCGAAGTTGCGAGTAGTGATAAAACAATCAGTACGGAGTTCTCTCTTTAAGCCGCCTTATATAGTTGGTCGTGAGTGTGCTCTCTGTGCCATCAGTTGAGATCGTATTCAAATCGGCAGTCTCAATATTCTCTCTTATAAGTCTTTTGGCTCATTATGGTTTCACTCGGATCATCGTTGAAAGTGGCTGCGAACGGGATCAAGTCAGATTTCCCGTGGAACAAGGCCAACCTCCCCAAACAGCTGTACATCAATAACCAGGTTAGTCTCCCACCGCTTCTAACAGGAATTTTCAATATAATTGAAATGATTATAGTATGTCGACTCCAAAAATAGCAAGAAGTTGGAGCTCTTCAATCCGAAAGACGGATCTCCGGTGGCCGACGACATCCCGCTCGGCGGACAAGAGGATGTTGATGCCGCCGTGGCAGCAGCAGAAGCTGCCTTTCCAAAGTGGAAAAGAACACTCCCAACCGAGAGACGAGATATGCTGAACAAGCTTGCCGACTTAGTCGACCAGCACGAGCAGACTTTGGCGGACCTGAACCGGGTCACTCTCGGGGCCCCCTGGGGAACTTTCGGGAGCTTCGAGATGAAGTTGGCGAGCGAGAGTTTCAGGTACTTTGCAGGCTGGACTGACAAATTCCCCGGCGAAACCTATCCTCAGGAAGATGGTGAGATTCATATTTCCGAGAATTCAACCATCTTGAATATGATGCCTTTCGATATGGAGTTTGGCTGACGTGAATGTAGGCTTCTTGAAAATTGTTCGCAACGAGCCACTTGGAGTTTGCTGTGGAATAATTCCGTGGAATGCTCCTATTGGGAGTATTGGCATGAAGGTGTATTGCGAAATGAAACCCCTGGTTTGATATCATGATACTAACAGAGCATCTAGGCTGGCCCGGCGCTCGCCATGGGTAATTGCTTCATTCTGAAGCCCTCGGAGAAGACTCCGCTCTCAGCCCTCGCCTTCGGTACCCTCATCGAACAGGCCGGGTTCCCTCCTGGCGTGTTCCAGATCGTCTCAGGAGACGGAAGCACAGGTGCTCTCTTGGCTAGCCACATGAAGGTCCGCAAGGTCAGTTTCACAGGCTCGACAAACACTGGCCGCAAGATCCAGGAGATGGCCGCGAAGAGCAACATGAAGCGGGTGACGCTGGAGCTCGGCGGAAAGTCACCCGCAGTTGTGTTCAAGGACTGCAACCTCGAGAACGCAATCACCTGGTGCGCGAATGCCATCACGGCAAATACTGGCCAGGTATGCTTCGCTGCCAGCAGGGTGTATGTCGAGGCCCCCATCTACGATGAGTTTCTGGCTGGTTATAAGAAAGCCATGGAGGAAAAGCTCAAGGAAGTCGGTGATCCGGACGCTGAGGGAACTACAATCGGCCCATTGGTTGATAAAGCCCAGTTCGAGAGGGTCCGAGGCTTCATAGAGCGTGGTCAGCAAGGTCAAGGAACACTGTTGGTTGGTGGAGGCCGAATTGGTGATAAGGTAAGGATTTCTAACCACGAGGATCCACATTCACCATATAGACGGACGGAAATCCACTAACAGCGAACATAGGGCTACTATGTTGAGCCTACCGTTTTCGAAGGCGTGGCACAAGACGCTGAGATTTCTCGGCAAGAGATCTTCGGGCCGGTGTCAGTGATCAACAAATTTGAGTCCGAGGAGGAGATCATTGAGAAGGCCAACGACACCAGCTTCGGACTCATGGCTGGCATCTTCAGTCAAGACATCAATCGTTGCTTGAGAGTTGCCTCGGAGATCGACAGCGGCATGGTAGGAATCAACTGCATCAGTCTGATGTTCATGGCGGCGCCGTTTGGTGGCACTAAAGAGAGTGGTCAGGGCCGGGAGGGCGCGATTAACGCGCTTAGAACTTTCACGGAGCCGAAGACTGTCATGGTGAACCTGACGTACTGAGGAGACAGAAATAGCTGCATACAGAAGCTTTCCTGACTACTGGGAGGACGAGATACGAGTTCACTGCTAATTAAATTGATACGACTGGCATATAAGGTAGGCAAAGGAATGATGAAGAGACAGATAACATGGTGTTGAAGAGAACGCAAAAGTCCACTCGGATCTTCCACAAGCTTCTAAACTTGTGCAATCCGATCTCAACTATTCTACGATTATAACTACCCTAAGCACTTGTCGTCTCTGGGGCTCTCGCATACCATCCTGAGAGATGGACTCACTCTGCCTTATCCCCTAATGTGATACGTGGGCTCATCTCAGAGCTTGGTCAACCTTCCAGAAGCTAATCGCGCCCCGCCATCGATCTCAATGACCACACCGTTTCTGCTCAGAAGGGTCAGTGTGAAAATCTCATTCCCCTCGGAACAATACTTACACGTATTTTGCTGCTGGAGAACATAGGAACACTGCCACACCGGCGATGTCTTCAGGCTGACCAAGTCGGCCCAGCGGATTGCCTCTGCTCAACTCCTCGGTTCCCCCAAGATTTTTGATAAGACCCTGTGCCAGTTTGGAAGGGAAGAAGCCGGGGGCGATAATGTTGGATGTGATGTTCCTCGGTCCCAGCTCGACGGCGAAATTACGTCCCAGATGCTGTAAAGAGAATGTGAGCGATCGATGACCACAATCTAACGACCATCTCATTTAGAAGAGGAAAACTCACATTGGCAGCTGCTTTCGATGCCGCGTACATGATCGTCCCGTGTTCTCCCACGTGCGGCACATTACTGCTTGCTGTCGAACTCACCGTGAGCACCCGAGCCGGATCGTCTTCCGACGCTGCTTTCTCCAGTAAAGGCAGGAACCTGAAGGAAAGTCAACATTTCAATTTCACTCAATCACTCATCAAGCGGCGCTCACTTTTGCACCAACTCAAAAACGCCTCTCACATTCAGGTCCAGAATCTTCATCGAGCTGCTGGGTGGCGCCTCTTCAAACTTGGAGCCCCACGCTGCTCCAGCATTACACACCAAGATGTTCAGCCCCCTTTCACCCACGATGTCCTTGACTTCTCCGACGAGTCGCACAATATCGTTGGAGTCGGCACCATTTGCAGCGATCCCGATCGCTTTCCCCCGGTTATTCGGGAGACGATTAAGCTTCTCGATAGCCTGGCTGATGCCCTGTTCACCCTCTAACTTTCTGGCGGTGATGATGACGTGAGAACAGCCCGAGAGGAGGAAAGCTGTGGCCATGTGAAGGCCCAATCCACGGGATCCCCCAGTGACGAGGGCAGTCTTTCCATCGAGCGAGAAGGCAGAGCCAAAGTCCTTAACTTCCGACATGGTGGGGAATTATAAACGGAGTGACCCTAAGTAGATCTCGTAACATACCACTTGTCGAAACAAAAGTGTCAGATCAACTTACTTAGTGGCCGAACGCAAGAGCTTCCCGGGGCTATTATCGGTCGCCTCGGTTTAGTTTCCTCCCCCGGGGGAGCTGAGGGTAGCAAGCGCCCGGCACAACCCCAGGTTTCCCCAACGCTACCCCGCATAATGGCGCCTACCGAGACGATCCCGAGGGAAGACACGGCCCTGCTGCCAGGATCTGGACAGGATGGCAAATGTACAATAGACTAGGATCCATGTCGGAGTTCGTAGTCAGACTTCGTGGGAATACCTGACTCTCTAGACTCATCAGGTACTTGAGATGTTCCCTCAAGTTTCGTAAACTTCGATCTCGCGGCATCCAACATCTTATCCAACTTTTGGATATCTCCTTCAACTCTCAGATCCTGAGTATTCAGTCTCACTTGAATCGCAACTCCTGAGCGAATCAGAGCTAGTCATCTACACCACAATGGTCTTCAATTCGCCATATCCACCTTTGGACATACCAAAGACAAACCTCCTCTCATACCTGTTTCCCAAAGAAACAAAACCATCTGATGAACCCATATGGATCGACTGTAAAGATGAAAACATCAACCTCTCGACAAAACAGATGCTGCAATGGGTAAAGAGAGTTGGATTCGGCCTCCAAAAGCTCGGTCTCCAACGTGGAGATGTGGTCATGATGTGCACACCGAACCAAATTTTTGTGCCGGTGGCATACCTTGGTATCGTGTCTGTAGGCTGCGTATTCAGCGGCGCCAACCCAGCGTACACAGTGCCTGGTACGTTTCTCGATCAACTGCAGCCAATAATTGGATGTTTGAACTGAAATTTTGCAGAGCTTGTGCATCAAATGACAAACACTGCAGCCAAGGTTGTACTCGTCCACCCAAATCATCTAGAGCAGGTCCTGGAAGCTGCCGGCAAGTCCAACCTACCCCGTTCTAGGGTATTTCAGTTTTCCGAATTCGAAAATCAGATCAAGTACGGCATTTTGGACTGGAGACAGATGATTGGCACTTCAGCACACGCAGAGTCTTACCAATGGCCAGAGTTGAGCGCGGAAGAGTCAACTAGCACTGTTGCAACCATCAACTACTCATCAGGCACTACCGGCCTTCCTAAGGGGGTTTGCGTATCACATCACAATCTGATCGCCAATCTCGAGCAGACAATCTTCATGAGATATGCGGAAAAGCCTTACTCCTTTGAGAACCGGCCGCGGGAGCGGTGGATCGGCTTCTTGCCCCTCTATCACGCCTACGGCCAGCTCTACGTCGTCCTCATGGCGATGAAGTTGAACATTCCGACGTACATCATGAAAGAGTTCCGGTACGAGGAATTCCTCTTTGCCATCGGCAAGTACAAGATCACCAACCTGCAAGTCGCGCCCCCGATCCTTGTCATGTTATCGAAGCGCCCGGAGACGGCCCGCTACGACTTGTCGAGCGTCAAGGATATGCTCTGCGGAGCGGCACCGTTGTCGCGGGAGCTACAGAATGAGTGCCAGAGGAGGTTCTCGGTGCAGATCAACCAGGGTTGGGGGATGACGGAAGTGACTTGCGGGGGGGTCATGGTGCCTGGTGGCATCAAGGATGATAATGGCAGTGTGGGAAGGCTGTTTCCCAATTGTGATTGTAAGCTGGTGGATGAGGAGGGGAGAGAGGTTGGCTTTGGCGAACCGGGCGAGTTGTGTATCAGGGGCCCCAACATTTGTCTCGGATACTGGCGCAACGAAGTTGCCACCAAAGAGGCGTTGGTGAACGGCTGGCTCAAGACGGGTGATATCGCCATCTGCAACGAAGATGGCTATTTCTGGATTGTGGACCGTAAGAAGGTAAGGATCTTAGCTCACGACCTCTGAATTGGACGTCCTTCTAACAACTCTGTAGGAGCTTATCAAAGTCAACGCCCTTCAAGTTGCGCCCGCAGAATTAGAGGCCGTCCTGCTCGAAAACGAACACGTAGCAGACGCAGCTGTTGTTGGAATAATCATGTAAGCAACACACGTAATATTGGGACATCGGCAACTTTCAAAAGACTAACACCGCACTTAGTGAGGGTAATGAGTGGCCAAGAGCTTATATAGCTCTCCAAGACGCCTCAAGAGAGAAGGTCAAGCCAGAAGATATCCAAGAATGGATCAAGCCGAGGGTTGCCAAGCACAAGGCACTCGTCGGCGGTGTGGTCTTCGTTAACGAGGTTCCTAAGCTTGCGAGCGGCAAGATTCAGAGGAAAGTGATGCGCGAATGGTCCAAGAGAGACGCAGCGGCGTTGGAGGAAACTGCGAGGAGTCCGAGATCAAGGTTGTGAATTGATAATGGGGGTGACGCAACGGGCTGCAATAGTTGGCGCTGGAGGAGGTGATCATCATGGACTCTTTTCATTCTGTGCTTGAGTGACTGAGATACGTGGTTATGGCTCCCCTGTGACGGAAAATGTCTACTTTTGCGACACTGGGAACATGCCTCCAGTCGAAAGTCAAAACGACGAGATATGTGACATCGACTTTCGGGGGCTATCACCTTAGCATCGTAGCTGTGCTTCTTCGGTACACCGACTGTAGCCAGAATACATGGACAAATATGTATTATACTCAGTTTCCTCTTGCTTTCAAATTCCCCGAGCCTGGGTTTCGCGTAACCTGAGATTTCATGAATGCTCTCTACCTGAAACTGCCCAACTTACTACGGCTTGACCATGGAGGGCTCGCTACTGCCAGAACCCACAAATTCGGGAGACAGAGACAGAGCAAGGCTTCCTTCAGCTCCTATTCACAGAGAAAGATACCGCCGCATCATCTGTGTCGGCGCCGGTGTTTCTGGCCCCCTATAAGCTCCAACGACACTTCTCCAAGCATGCGCTTCAGTGTTATGAGAAGAGCCCCTCGGTACCTGGGACATGGTTTGAGAACGGGTATCCCGGATACGTATACTTATAGCCGAAGCCAGCAAAGGCTTCTTCCTGCGCCAAAAGCTTTGACATACTGGCCTTGAAAGATGTGCCTGTGACTTTCCGTCGCACAAGTACACCCGGACTTTGAACCAAAGCTGGAATGGTCTGCCGCGTACCCTCCGGCTCCCAAGATTCTGGAATACTTTGAGAACTTTGCCAAGAAAAACTCGCTGTACCAGTACATCGAGCTCCAACACCATGTCATCGGCGCCTACTGGAACTCGGAGGACGGGGGCTACGACATACACGTCCAAGACACATCCACCAGTGAAACAATCGTCGACCACTGCGACATCCTCATTAACGCAGGCGGCGTCCTCAATAACTGGAAGTGGCCAGAGATCCCCGGCCTCTCAAAATAGAGGGTTACGCTACTCCACACCGCACACTGTGATGACTCGGTCTCTCTTGAAGGCAAGCACGTCGGTCTAATTGGCAACGGCAGCTCAGGCATCGAAGTTCTGCCCTCAATTCGCGAGAAGTGTAAGCGGGCGACGAACTTCGTACGCAGACCGACGTGGGTGTCTCCCGCCCAAGGTCTCGAACAGCATCTATTCAGTTCCGCGGAGGAGAAAGAATTCGCTGAGAAGCCAGGGGCCCTCATCGAGTATCGCAAGAACAAAGAGTCTGATCTGAATAGCCAATTTGGAATATACAACAAGATCAACGAGAACACGCGCGCATACTTCCTCCAGCAGATGAAGGAGAAGCTCAACAACCCTTCCCTCGAATCGAAGCTCATAACGTAGTGGAGCGTGGGCTGCCGTCACCTCACGCCAGGGGTCAACTATCTTGAGTCCCTCCACAAGCCCTACGTTGGTCTTCGGTGGGATCAAGGAGATAACGGAACGGGTATACGTCAGCAACAATCGGCAGGAGTACACCGTGGACGTGCTGATATGCGACACCGGCTTCGACGCATCCTTCTGAAGTGATCTTGAGATACTGTTCTATTGTGTAAATGAAGTTAAATCGTGCAAACGAAACGAAGAATGAATTAAAAAAAAAGAATGAGCAGCCTGTGCCATTATGTAGGACCACCAAACTCGAACTCAAAGAACTCGCAACCTTTGCAGGACCTATTATGTGTAAACAATCCATCACAACGTCATATACGCTTCAGACTCTACTCATGCAGTCCTCGTCTGTTTTGACCCCTATCGATCTTTTCAGGCCCCAGGGGGGGGGGGCTGTCGGGCGTGTATTCCGGCAGACAGTTTCTATTGAATCAATATCTATTCATTGCCTTCTTAGAACAGGCTCGACATCTCTTGTGCCTTGCCCATCATTGGGGCTACCTGTATTTGATCCCATCTAAAAGCCCGACTCACCCGATTTGAGTAGCGAATCAGTACATGCAGTGCCTTTGAAAAGACTGTTCTTCAGCACCTCTTGCCGTACATTTAAATGAGTGCCGCTCAAGGTCATAGTGGAACAGCTAGCAAAAGCATCACAATCACAATCGCAAAACTTCTCCTCTGCCATCCATTCTTACCAAAAGACACGAAACAAATCTCATACTCATTCGCCTCTCAAAACCCTAGAATGCTGTGCCGAGTCTGGCAGGCGCCTGCCATGTGGGCTTTGCTCGCCGTAGCAGCGGCAGACGAGCCCATCCCCGACACTGGATCAGTCGGACCAGGCGCCATCGCAGGCATCGTCATTGCTGGGGTCTTCGTCGTCGGGCTTCTTGGTGTGGCTGTCATGCTGGCGCGCAATCGAACGTGGTAGCTTGGTTTGGACCTGGAGGCAACGAGACACTGCAGATGGCCGTGATATAATTTCAATCTTGGAAATCAGTATTCGATTAAGCGGGGAGAGGATTCAAGCCGGATTGTTGATTGCCTTAGTCACCAAGGTGAATCCAACCGCTCGTACCGAAGTCGACAGACCTGCAGTTCAGAGGAGCTTGGTTCCACGCCGGCTGCTATGGAACATAGCTAACGCCGTGCTTGCCGAAGCAAATAACCGAGCATTTTTGAATAGAACCGGCCGGAATGTAAAATGGTTCCTTGCCGGGAGTGATTCGGTCGGATAGGAATAGGAGTGGGTATTCATCAAGATCATTACAATGTAGTTATGGGACGGCTCTATACCGCCTTGGCTTGCGCCTGTGCTTCTTCCACTACCTTTTGAACCTCTTTCTCCGCCTCTGCAGCTTTTCTAGTTCCTTCAAAATCCGGCATTACTTTTGCTTCATTACCAAGGGCCACTTTTGAGATATGTCAGTGACGATTCCAATTGCGACAATGGCTGGCAAGGGCGGGGGGGATAGGTACTCACATCTGTCAAAGAGGTAGTAGGACGTGACGAGGAGAATGGGCATGGCCACCATGGCAGCGGTCCACTTCCTCGCCGCCGTGCCGTACGCTCTCCGGTACTCCTTGCTACTCGGGTTCAGCTTGGGACGGACGTCCACGTCCGGGGCCCGGGGCGGAGGGCTTGTTGTGGGTGCGTAGGGCCGGATGGGAGCCGCTGTTGGCGCCGCCATTGTGACGGGAGCCGGTCTCGGGGTGGCCGCTGCCGGGGCCACCCTGGCAGAGCTCGCTGTGGGCGCGGGACTTGGGACCGAGGTGGGTGTCTTCGGGGCGGCAGCGGCAGCGGCAGTAGCAGCAGACGCGGGAGGAGGAGAGGCGACCTTGACGGTAGCCGCCTTCTTCGTGGCGGCAGCGGATGTAGTAGTCGCAGCCTTGGTGGTGCTCGCAGTCGTCTTCTTGACCGTCTTTGTAGGTTTGGGGGTCGTACTCGAAGCGGCAGCAGCCTTTATAGTGGCGGAACTGGCCTTGGTCGAAGGCGAGGCCGTCTTGGACGCAGCAGCAGCGGCGGCGGCAGTCGTGGTGGTGGTAGCGGCCTTCTTGCTAGCAGCAGAAGTGCTCACACTCTTCTTCGTCGTCGTCGTCGTCGTTGTCTTCTTAGCCGCAGCGGTGGACTTCGGGGCGGTAGCAGGCGCAGAAGCGGCCGTCGTCTTCGCAGCGCGGGTTGCGTAGCATCGCTGGGCAAAGAACCCCGCGCGAGAGGCTGGCGCCGAGGGATTGGAGGCGACTGCGCGCCAGGTGGTGCTCGCGAGAGCTCGGGGGAGGGCCATTGAGTTCATGGCTGTTCGCTCAATCTTGTGGTATGACGGGCAGGATTAGAGATGGTTGTTGAGGTTGTAGGCTTCAGCAACGGGTTGAGAATTGTGCGTGACAAGCTCGTGACTGAAGGAATTTTGCGCCTCGGCGAGCGTAGAGTCATATCGCCCTTATTGCGGTAGCGTCGACAGGGATTGCGGAACGACTTTCGAATGCGCCGTCAACAGATCGACATTTGGACGGTAGGATGCGCCTTTGGCCCGGCTCTCCAGCGCGTTCGCGTCGTGATGGTTCATGCGCTGGAAATTGCCGAGTGGGTTCTGCGCCGTTACCAGCCGCTGACAGCCGAGCGGCAGCCGGCTCAGCTGCCACCGGGTGGCAAAAGATACCTCCACAATGGCCCCACATATTAATGTTTGGAGCTTCTTTTCCATGCGCTTTCTTTCCATTGATAGCTGTCAAAGCTCCAAGCTCGATATATCAAATCGATGGACGCTGTCGCCAGCTTGACAACCTATCACTTGTGCCACAACGGTCTGCCTACTCGCAAGAATTTAGATACAAGTCTATATTGGGGACTCTCTCTCACCGACGATGCTACCGCAGAAGCGGCCCAATATCCAATGCAAGTCTCAGCCTGTCTTCGGCTCCCGGGAATACTGCAGATGGCCAGCTGGAAAACTGCCATTGCATAGCAGCTCACGATAAGGGTGTCGCGTTAGCTCCTATTATTGATTCAATGATAGAGAGACGCTCCAGAAAGCTTTGATTTTGGTGAACGTTGCTCCCGCGCCTGAAGCGGCTTCCCTTCACAGCAAAGCTGGACGGTCCAGCAACATGACGGGCCAAGACCGCTCATGAAAGTCCCAATGGTCTTTGAATTTCGAACAAGCTGTTGCTCATCTTGGAAGAACATGAGTTAAATTCTTGTGTAATATACAAAGTCGAGCCTACGGAGCTGCTTCGGTATAGCAAGTATTTTGGCAGAGGTGAACACCAGCTTTGGAGGTTCGGCACCAAGACTTCACGATTGAAGACATTCCCTTGTTCCGCAGCTCTCCGCTGAAAAACGTTCCAACCAGACTGGAGAATAATTTCAAAGTATGGTCGCGTTGCACTCACAGAAATAGAACGTCTTACTTGCCGGGCGGCGGTGCAGGGAGGGAGGAGACGTTTGGTGGCTGGTATGAGAAAACTTACGACATGATGGGTATGTGGACTGACAGGAATAAAATATAGGACAACTCTGGCAGCTTGCACAAAGTCTTCGGCAGCTGCGGGTCGATCCTAGCTGCACGAATGTCTGCTCGGTGGACAACGCGAGTGGTTCTCGCTTGCCGCACTCTCGTTAGAACCACAAGTCAGAGGTGCACATATCCGCCGATTTCCATTCTCGGGCAAATCATTGGGCACAGAGAGACAATCTTAGATGGGCAGATGGGGGCCAAGGACATTTCAAATGTCTTTCCTATTGCGAATTGAATCAGCTTTGGGTAAGGCTATGCTACCGACGACCTGTTCGAGACGACGAGGTTTCGTTTCTTTTGCAGTGCGAAGAATTGCAGAGAAGACGGTCGGCTTATTTTGCCGTGGCACGCCAACCAGTGTTGGCAACCCTCGGGAGTTCGCCGTCGATTGTTTACAATAGGTGCATGCAGGAATGCGAGTGCATTGCAGAGGAACCTCGAGGCTCGGGAAGAGGAGTGCGGAGAGAGGAAATCGAACGAGATCTCGTCGAAATTGATCAAAATTTTGATCTTCTTGATAAGGAAACAAACCCTCCGCACAAGTGGCGGGCGGTGCCGTGCCTATAGATGCAGATGCGGTCGCGTATTGCAGGGCGAGTGCCAACCAGAGGAAACAGAGGATGAGGCCACAAACAGGTCGATGGCAATTCGCTTGAGCGCCTAATTTAATCACAATTCGACACCGTCGGGCCGCCCCCCACAACCCTTCTTTTTTTGTTTTGTTTTTGTTCTCCTTGCAGATACATCGATGTTGTATCGCCTAACGGGCAATGAGGAAAAGAATTGGGGAATCCAATACTGCATGGGAAAGGGGGACGAGAAACCCCGCTCGTGGAGGTGAGACAGTGCTTCGTCCACGTTCGTTCATCATGGCCTGATCATCTGCAGATTTAGGGTGGCAGCGAGATGCAAGCATCCATGCCCACAACCGACGTAAGAAAACTACGGCTTTCGGTGGCGGCGCACCTGGAGTAAAGCTGCAGCGAGTGCTGGTAATTGTTGCAACTTGAAGTAGGCAGAACACCGTGAACACAAGTGTACACCCCCAGGCTCGAGGCAGTGTTTCTTGAAGTTGCTTTGTTTGTTATTGTTTGTTTCTGTGTCTTCTATGAGATATCTAATGCATCCTCTATATCTCTAGAGCCAGATGTGGTATCATCTTTCCGTCATCCTCCACTATCCCCAACCTGTGCTGCCGCACCAATGTGTACACTGTTACGCATCGTCCCCAACTGCATATCCGTCCTTCATTCACTTTGTGTTGTTGAAGCGGTCGATGCCGTTCTTAATACGCTTGTCGAGGCCCTTTGCCATCCTCTCGAGGGGTAGCCTGTTGTCGATGCGCCGGACCATGTTGGAGACGGGTGGCTCGACGCGCTTGATGCCCCTCTCTGCGGCGGGTGTGAAGTAGGAGAGGTTGCGCTCCCAGCGGGGAGCCCACTTTGTCGTCTGAGAGGCGAGACGCTGCTCGGCGCCGGGGAGCATGAGGTAAATAGGGAGGAAGGCGCCAACGGTGGCGACACCGTAGCAGAGGGTCTCGGTGGACTTTGCGGCGGGAATACGGGGAGCCATTTTGTGTATTTGTGTCTATGTGATATGTGTATTTGGATTGTTTTGTATGTGATGAGAGGGAGCGGTTGAGTCGACCTTGATAACTGGTGATGCAAATGCCTTTATGGATGTAGTTGACTTGAATATGAATCCTTTCTCCAAGCTTATGATGGCTGGATGGACGAGCTTGATAGAGATGAGATGATTCGATGGGATAGGAAGAGAAGTCACACAACACCAATATTCAAGAATAAGGAGGCAGACGTCTGCTTCTTAAAGGGATATCTGGCTCCAGGGGCACTCCGTCGACGTTGGTTGCCCGTCCTGAGCGTGCGGGGTAAGACAGATCATCACGCGTGACTGAACCATCCATACATCGCCGTCACAGCCCAAGGCCAGATGAAAGGGGTGTGTGTTTGGGGGGTATGGCCCGGATGGGGGATGAGGAGGAGTTTTGACTGGTGCAAGGGTGTGGGTGCCTTCAGGACCTCAAGGCGAGGGAGACCATACCAAGGGAAGAGAAGCGCACAAGCACTGGCGCCGAGTTACTTTGGTGCCCCGTGGGTGAAAGAGGGAGCAACGAGAGAATGAGAAGGAGGAGGGGAGACTGAGAGGGAGTGAATGGTAGGCCAGCCGCCTGGTGCAACGCTGCGACGTGGAGGGTGGGCAGATTAGTGACGCAAGCATGGGCTGGTATCGCATTGAACGGAGACAATCCAGAGACTATCCTCTGGCAGCAACATCCAAGTAGAAGCAGAATGGTGGTCCTCATAACATGCCACATGAGAAACAGACGAGCAGTTTGTGTCTGGCCACATGGAGACGAGTCAAGGCATTCAGGCGCGATGGAGGAACGGATTAGAAAGGTTGTAGAGACGTGAATGAGATGAAAAGACGAGACAGAAGAATGGGATACCCTGACCGACTGTGCCGCGGTTTCCCCAGACTCAGCAAACAATAGACCTCGACTCTGCTGAAGACGGAAGAGAGGGCATGAGGCCACCCCACACGAACCATCCAGGCCCAGCCATGTTTGACTCTTTTGTCTGTGTCCTGCGTCCTGCTCCCTGACTTTCCATCTTCACATCCTACTCCGAGGCCCAAGCACTCGACTGTGCATGAACGACAGTCTGCCAGAACAAGCAGCAGCGAGGTGCCGGACAGCGTCCCTGGCCGCTCACCTGCCTGCACACCGACGACGGTACGGATAGCGGAGACCTACAAGGGGGGCCAGGCAATACTCCACTGAACCTGGAAATATGAGCACACTGGAGACGGGAAGGGAGAGAGGGAAAGAGGAGCAACTGGAGGAGGGGGACGAATGGGGGGAAAGGGAATTGAAGCAGACGGGAAGCGTGTTGTGGGGCGAATGGGGTCCAAGAAGTGGGGACACACTCCGAACCCACTTCCCCAGACGCTGTAATTCCGGGGAAAGGCAGCGCTAAACCCTTCGACGCGATGACCAAGCACCGAAACCCCTCCCTTCTAGTGCACTTCAGGCTCTCAGCGTCCCCTTTTGCGCCTTTGGCCCCCCAGTGGGCACGATACCCGTCGGCAACCAGCACATCACGGTCGGTCCACCCTGCAGAATCGCCTCCTCGACGACCACCGTCGCAATTGCTCCCAATTGCAGCAGAAACCACTGAGAGCTTCGAGGGATTTCTCTTGATTTGTCGAATGTCTTCTATATTGCCGTTGCATGATACCAATTGACCTGATTCTTTATGGACTAGAAATGGCAGTCAAGGGCTGCGACGCCAGGCACACGATCAACACCAAGAAAAGCCCACGAGCCGGAGCTGTGACGGGAATGTCTGGCGGGAAGGGTCGGTACTTGGTGCAAGGTACCCGATAGTGGACCCGGGTGAGCACTGGTACTTCCGGAAATGTAGCCCCTCCGTCCCGTCCTCTGCATCTTTCGAATAAGTACGGCTGGCACGCCCCCAGCCCCTCGCACCGAATCGGGTCAAGCGGCACAGTCTCTTCTTGCCCTCCCTGCCAGCCTGGGGAAGCTCCGCTCACGATGGCCAAAAAGGTTTGGGCTACGCGGATGCGATAAGCCAATCCAATCTGCCCCCTCCCATTGCGATTTCTTGCATGTGATGCTGAGTGCCTGGCGACTTGGGTGTCGATGCCTCACCAACATGTCTTATGAGTCTGGTTCCAACGGCATGTCTCGTAATTGCTCACATTAGTGTCACAGGTTACACCGATTAGCTTACTTTCAGACCATTGTTTTTCCACATAAATTTCTATTTAATGGCAGCGAAAGCCGCCTCCCAGTGTTTTACGGCCCAGACTTCTCAGAGACCAGTCTGAGAAGCCAGCGTCGAGCTCGACCAGTCTAACCATGAAAGCCCAAAACAAGCTACATACAAGGGATAAAAAGGCATGAGAACAAAGAGAAAAAACAATATTCCTCCTCAGGGTATCCGGCGGAAAATCGACGTCGCACTCCTCATCGTTTCAGAAAACCTGCCGCCTACCCTAACGTAGGCATGCAAATGAAGGTCCCGGGCCGCAACTTATCGCAATCCAGGCCCTCGTTGGCCTTGATCAGATCGTCAATAGTCATCTTTTGGCCCTCGGCAATGGCCCAGCACGTATTCCCGACCTCGATCTTGTACGGCACCGCCTGGGCCCCGCACTTCGGCACGGCGACCTGCTCCTCGGCCGTCGGCGTGCGGTAGAGCCACCACGTGAGGACGAGCAGGAACAGACCGATGAGCACGAAGAAGTTGAGAAGCGGCTTCATCTCCTGCCTCCACCCCTTTCTCTCGTTCCACAGCTGCTGCGGCCGTCGACTGAGCCCGGATCCCGATCCCCCCGGCATGAAGGGCTCGGCTTCCTCGGTGGCCACGGCGCCGGCGGACGAAGCGCCTGAGACCTGCGTGAGTTGCCCGTATTGAGCGCCGGGCGCGCCTTCCCAGTAGCTTCCGTCCGAGTCCTGGTAGGTGTAGACTTGGGTGTCGGCGTCGTAGCCCACGCGGCGCATGCCGTGCGGGAGACGTTCCTCGTCCGTGTCGAGATGGGAGAAGCGTGACATTTTGGAAGGACGTGTGTGGTGAAGGTTCAAGATGTTGGAAGGCAGACCGGATTGTCGGATTGGCAGGGGATTAATAAGAAAGTATATACTGGCGTGACTGGGTAGTATTTAGAGCGGTCCAACGTCGGTTCGGTCGGGAAAAAAGGAAAGGAATAGATAATAATACGGAATTGGACGGCGGCAAAAGCAAACAGACAGTGGGATGATGGAGGTAGCTCAGGGGCTGATGATCTATTTGAGGCTGTGCACACCGCGTCATTGTCGCTTACCTTATTCATCAGGGTCTGAATGCGGCGCCAAGCTGCCCCGCAAACTGGGCCGTGCACTTTCCCGTATTTGCGTGTCAACCAAAAGCTTATCGTGTGTGCTGAAATGCCCTCGTTCGGATAAGATTGCTGTCAATGATGAGCCTTTCTTTTTTTTTTTTTTTTTTT